>NC_090856.1:2387500-2635000 GCF_024217435.2 Syngnathus scovelli
AGGCGGTCCGGATCTCGGCGGACGTGTCGCGCAGCATCGTGCCTCTGACCAAAGGAGGCCGGCGTAAGGATAGCGAAGAGTCCTGTCTGTTTGTGTTCTTCGCCGGAGAGTACACCACCGCCAATGCACGCAAAATGATCGACGAGGTGAGAGGTGGCTCAAAAAAAGACGTGCGTGTTTGTTCCTTTCTTCCTTCCCCTGCTCATCCTAACACTGGCCCACTCCAATCAGGTGACTGCCAAAGATTTCGTGCTGATCCAGACCAAAGAGGTGACGATGCGGCCCGAAGACGTTAAGCGTGTGTTCCAGAACAACGCCGAGGATCTCGTGGAGTCCATCAGCAAAGGTCACTCACTGATTTGCCACACAAAAGCAAATCAAGCATTTACTTCAAACGGCCACGTTTAATTTTTAAACCAGATGGCTGGGCGACGTCAAGAGTTCAAATGCGCACGTGAAATGGTGCGCATCGTTTTTCACGACTTTTTTTCTTTGCAAAGGTCCCGTCATCGCTCTGGAGCTGAATGGTGACGGCGTTGTGGAAGCCTGCAAAAACATAGCCAGCGAGGTGTTTCCTGGCACTAAGGTCAGCACAATTGGAAAGCGGTGAAACATTTGCAGGACAAATTTTCAAATTCAAAAATAATTTCCTGGCCGATTTAATGTTATGGTATGAAATGTAATACCCCTCCCTCCCCCCGCCACAGGTTTTTGTCTCAGACAACAAGAACACATCGTCTCGTGACGTGGACAACTTCTTCAATTTTGCCGACATGCAAATGGGCTTGTGAGGTGTCAGGTCTGTACATATTTGGACGCAGCTTTTGTTTGGGTACAATCTATGTGGGCCACACACCATCCAAACCTACTGCTGCTACTCCTGCTTTAATAACAGAACCTCAAGCTGGAATGTTTAACCTGACGAAGGAGCTTTGAATGTATAGCGCGCCCGCCCGATCATGTTATTTACACAATCAATGCAAATTCACGCTCATGCTGTCTGCATTTTTTTTTTTTTTTTTTACCACTTGCTGTTTGTTAGCTGCTGGCATTAGAAGTGACATATGTAGAAGTGGCGTATGTAGAAGTGACACACTTGTGTATCCCAAAAAAAAACCTGGAAAAATAATAACCGAAGAGGAAACAAAACCACAGACTCTGAAATGCACTTTTGTTGGTTGCGACTTTCGGCGAGTGCTATCAGGCGTCACAACAATGAGTTAAAATTAATTCTTACTGCTGCTCTCTTGTTGGCTCTCCCCACAAATGCAGATTTTTGGTCTGAAATATTTAAGGTTGTCAGGCCAATTCGTTTTGGACGATATAGTATAGTAACTACTTGGACTTGGTTACCTGACACTACTGGTGTGCTTGGGTGTATATTTGTAATTTGTATTTATTTCTTAATGCTTGCTTCTGTCAAAATGTGAACGTGGAGCACGAGTGTTGGTTCTTTCACTGCCTGGAACATCGGGAGCACAAGAATGCCTCGTATTTATGTATAAAGATTGTCACGCGTGTGTACGATACTTAAGTGTACGATGGAGCGCACCTTTCCTATAAATGAACGTTTATGCTGTATTTGTCGGCCATCATTTGAGCAGTCTTTTTTTGTATAATGTGTTTTATATGCTTTGTTACATGTTTTTGTATAGAGACCAATTGATGTTTGATGCTGTATTTTTTTTTTAAATAAAAGTTTACATTTGTGACAGTTCATTTTTGTTCTTTAATATTTAGTGTAGATTAGAACAATGCGTGGGAGTTGCTGACTTCCTCCGAGCAATACTCAGCCATGAATCACACTTGGCAGCTTTCACTTCCGACTAAAATTATTTCATGACATTAATTAGTCTAACCTGCACCTCAATCTTCCAGACGGATGGAAGGGCCTGCAGTATTTGTTTTGACATAATAGTCAGTGAATATATTTTTTTTTTAACCCAAACTAATGTTTAAAAACAGTTCTTCAGTATTAAATGCAAAACTCATGACTTAGATTAGCGTTTTGAATTTGGCTCAATGACCCGTCCCCGCGCCTAACGCCGGTGTCCAAATCGAACGTACCCACGAGGGGGGATTGAAGCAAAACCGGCAGAGTTTAGGACCCGGCGGGCCACGCGGTACAATAGCGCTGTTGTGCCGTGTTGGTGGGCCGACTGACTGCAAGCCCGGGAGCAGAATCCCCCCACAAAAAAAAACTATTTAAAATATTACCACGCAGAAATACTTATCATTTTGTGGCTATACACTGTATTTGACGTTGGACGGCGTACGGATGGGATAAAGCGGACCTAGCAACGCTTAGATTTGAAGGTAAAATGGTGGGAACGTGAACAATATTCCCCGTGTGTTTCCTGGCTCGGAGTACCGTGGATGCTTGCTCTTAAAGCCAGGCCGTCCTTTTAGTTGACGAGGCGTTTTTGATATATTTAATCCCCTTGAACGATTGCCTCGTCGCTTGGTCACATAGGGCGGGTAAATCCTACGTTTACCCCCCACCTTGTCCCTCGTTTTAAAGGCTCCTCTGTAAGGAAGTGACATGTCGGCGCGCTGGTGGTGGCGCCCATGTTTGATTTGGCCCTCGTCGTCTCCCGCTTCCTACGCGTCGACTGGAGTCGGCGCCAAAGCTGTGTTAAAAACGTTATTTATGACCTCTTTATTTCCGAGCATCATGTCTGGGGGTAAAATGAATGCTACGCTTGGAGTCTAAAAGCCAACGTGACACGCATGGCTCAACGTAAACAAAGCCCGTCGCATTTTGCTCATTGTTTCCGAGCTTTTTAACAGCGGGTTCCCATTATTGTGGCGTCACATCCGGCAACCCCTCCCCCTCCGTCTGGTTAGCTTCTTTGCTAGTTTGTTGCCCCCCCTTTCACGTGCTAGACTGAGTTTAAGGTTAGCAGAGGTACCAAAAATAGTCATTCTCTGTACTTAATTGTACTACTTCAGATAATTGTGTTAAAAGAAAAGTAGTGATTAAATTTAGGTCGCCTTACAATAACTCAATAGTTACAAAACATACAAACAAAAGACAACAAAATAATTTACAGTATTTAAAAACAAAGTAAATAAATAAGTAGATTACGAAACTTACTTTTTTAAAGTTCTGACTCTGGAATGTTAACTCGATAAATTAGGCTTTTTAAAAGCAGATTGCCTTTACCAGAAAGCACTTTTTAAAAATTAATTTAAAAATAAACCATATAAAACCGGCTGATGGGGTACTTCATCTTGTTAAAATGTCTACTTGGCCCTTGTGCGCCTCCATTTTTCTGTACGCGGCCCTCGGAGGAAAACATTTGCACACCTATCCTTGAGATTGTCATGTTGGCATTGTCTTAAAATGTCGGCATTGTTGCGGACACCCCTCATGTCAACAGCAGATGTTGTCAAGTGCTCTCTAGCTCCTTCTCCTCATTTCTATTTAAAAATAGCTTGTGGAACAACTAAGGGTCGACAGTGTAGTACATGTTCTTATCGTCAGTGAGTCTGGGATCGGTGTCACGATAGCTGAGATGAAAGTGCCGTAGAAAATAGCTGAATGTTTGCGTGCGTAGCACGAACATAAATGACCACGTCCACCCTCCCATGGGGAATGTCAGGCATGTCCACGTTGTTTAAACAACACTTTGTCCACTGACACACTAGTGCGTCATGGGATGATAGCCAGAGAAGCCCAAACGAAACATACTGGCTGACCACGATACGTGAAATGTCAATTTCCAACTCAAGGTTAATTTGTCCGAGTGTAAACAATGTGTTTTGTACGGCGTTCATCTTGTCTGCAGGATGTGACAGGATGAAGCGTCTCAGGACCTCCAGCAGCAGCGACACTTCTGACAATGAAAGTGAGTCCTCGCTCAACACTACCCGATGACAAAATGGCGGCTTTTGGGTGCATATAGCTGAATGCCGTGTGCCATCCAGGTCCCTCAACCTCCTTCTGCTCCAACAAGTATGGCAGCAAACCAGGCACCCCTGCCTCCGACCCGAAGAAACCGGCTGAAGTAAGTTTCCCTGCCGCGGTGGTTAACATTCGGGCCTACCCTGACTTTGGACGTATCTCGCAGGTGTTCCGAAAAGACCTGATCAGCGCCATGAAGCTGCCGGACTCGCACCACGTCCCGCCGGAGGAGTACTACCTGCTGGCCGACACCTGGAAGCAGGAATGGGAGAAAGGGGTTCAGGTTCTGGCGAGCCCGGACACCATCCCGCAAGCATCCGTCAGGTACGAGTGGCAACGTGGTAGAAAGAAAAAAATGAAGTAATTAACGGTTGTGGTCGTTTTTTTATGTTCAGGATCATTGCGGAGAAATCCAAAGAGATTCTGTACGGCCACCAGAAGAAGTACATCCAGTGCTCCGGGCAGGACCCCGTGGAGCCCGGTTACGTCAACATCAAGGAGCTGGCGGAGGCCATGTGCCGCTACGACTTGGATGACGTCGACATCTACTGGCTGCACACCTTAAACACCCAGCTGCTCTGCATGGGTGAGCTACAGAGCTCAAGATGGCACCACGTCATTTCGGCAGGCACGTTACAGCTTCCCTCACGTGCGGCATCCAGGTGAGGAGCCGGTGGACGAGCTGACGATGGAGCGTGCCATGGAGGCGCTGGAGGGCCAGTGCCACGACAACATGAGGCACGCCATAGAGACGGTGGAGGGCCTGGGGATCGAGTACGACGAGGACGTGGTGTGCGACGTGTGCCGCTCGCCCGACAGCGAGGAAGGCAACGACATGGTTTTCTGCGACAAGTGTAACATCTGCGTGCACCAGGTAGGTTGTCCCTACTCAAAAATCATGAACTCACAATGTAGCAGATGTGTCAAGAGGACATTTTTTTACTCTCCAGGCATGTTACGGGATCGTCAAAGTGCCCGTCGGGAATTGGCTGTGCCGCACGTGCGTGCTGGGAATCGACCCGCAGTGCCTCTTGTGCCCCAAAAAGGGCGGGGCCATGAAGGCGACACGCGCCGGCACCAAGTGGGCGCATGTCAGCTGCGCTCTGTGGATCCCCGAGGTAAAATTAAAAAGGAAACATCTCCTCTCTTGAGATTTCCGGCTCACAGTCTGTCCCTGCAGGTCAGCATCGCATGCCCTGAAAGGATGGAGCCCATCACTAAAGTGTCCCACATCCCACCCAGCCGCTGGTCGCTCATCTGCAGCGTGTGCAAAATCAAGACGGGCGCGTGCATCCAGGTGAAGATGCCAGCGATCACGATAATATTAATTTTGTTTCAAGCATGAAGTGCTACTTGACCCTCCCCACAGTGCTCGGTGAAGAACTGCACCACCCCTTTCCACGTGACGTGCGCCTTCGAGCACAGCCTGGAGATGAAGACGATTCTGGATGAGGGGGACGAGGTCAAGTTCAAGTCGTACTGCCTCAAGCACAGCAAGCCGAAAGCAGCTGGCGAGGTGGGCCTGAGCCCGGCACGCGCAAAGCCTCCGGCGCCGCCCTCCGACCCGACCAAGGTGGGCCTGCGGGCGCAGCGGCTGCAAGAACTGGAGGAGGAGTTCTACGCGCTGGTGCGGCCGGACGAGGTGTCGCGGGCTCTAGGGCTCTCGTCGCGTCTGGTGGATTTTGTCTACCAGTACTGGAAGCTGAAGAGGAAGAGCAACTTCAACAAGGCCCTGCTGGCACCCAAGGAAGATGAGGAGAACTTGGTTCTCCAGCCGCACCAGGATAGCATCCACACGCGAATGCGCATGTTCATGCACCTGCGACAGGACCTGGAGAGGGTCAGTGCCATTTTTGCCAACTTAACTCAATTGAAGGTGTTTTCAAAATGTGCTCAAGTGATGTGTTGTCGGTTTAGGTGAGGAACTTGTGCTACATGGTGAGCCGGCGGGAGAAGCTCAAGCTGCTGCAAAGCAAAGCCCAGGAGCAAATGTTCAACCTGCACGTCACCCTCATGAGCCAGGAGACCTCTGCTGGTGAGCCGCCCTTTGCTCAGAGTCTTTTTAGTCCCTTTCACACATCCACCGCTAATCTTTGGTGTTTCCAAAGGCCTTGCTGCATCCTTCCCGGTGGAGAGTGTTCTGTTCCGGCCTCCTCCGAGGATCACGCTGAAGCTGAAAATGCCCAAAGCCTCCAGCATGGGAAACTCCTACACCGCGTCCAAATCGGCCAACGGGCCTCTGTGTCCGGACAACAGCGAGAACGTGTCTGAGCGCGCCAGCGAGGGTCTGGGCCAAGGCAAGCCTCAGCTGCACGGGCACGCCCGGCGAGAGGAGCGTGCCAACGGTAGGGTGGCGGGGAAGCCTCTCGCGGGCAAGCCCATGGCGGGTAAGCCTCTGGCTGACAAGCCGCTGGCAGGGAAGCCGCTGTCGCTGCATTCCGCATTGCACGGCCACTCATCAAACGGCAAAGCAGAGCAAGAGCGCACCTCCAAAAATGGCCTCTTGATCGGGCAGAAAGACAGCTCGTGTCAGACACCCGGCGAGCCCGACATACCAAAGCAACCGCTGGACAAAGGTGCTTTTGGTAAGTCTGCCATGGAGCACTTTGGCAGGTCCTTCAAAGAGGCCACCATGAACTTGGTAAGGACCACTGAGGACATGCGGGCCTCGGACAAGCTCGCCCGCAAGGAAAAACTGTGGCCCAAGGCAGTGTCGGCCAACAACGCGCTCTTGTACCACGACAGCGACGGCTACTGCCCCGACCTGGAGCTCAGTGACTCGGAACCCGAGGCCAAGGGGAGACAGCGGCGCCAGGGCGGCCCACTCCTGCCGGATGTCACCCGGAGGGGGCGTGGTAGCAGCCAGAAGGGCGGCAGTGGGCGCGGGAGACAGTCGCTAGGCGCAACCTCACACTGCGTACAAAGGTGACGACAGACTGCCCGGCTGCACTCGTTGTGCGAAAATACGAGATTAGCGTGCTAACTGATTAGCACCACGTTTGTAAGTAGCACAACTTTTTACTGAACAGCTCACTACAATCCATTCCTCATCGCACAGCTGGATGTACAGTGTTCTGACCAATGGACCAAAAATTTCAAGACAAAATGAGAACACCCACCAGGACTCCAGCTGATGATGTCACTAAGCCACACCCATCAAAATAACAGTGTTTTCCCTGCAGCCTGAATAAATGAATCATCAAAATGGCGGCAAAATGGCACCAAAGCAATACTTTCATATTAAAGCATTGTGAAAATTTCAGTCCGTTAACAAATCGGTGGGGGAGAACACTGTTAATAATAGCGGCCAAAAATGAACACATTTTTAATTTCTACTATATTTTGTTTTCTTTATATAAACAAAAAAGTTGCCTTGAGAAAACTGTTGAACTATAAGTAGTTCATAAAATGGATAGAATTGTTGCCAAGATGTTAATGAGGATGTCAATCCAAATTTTTCTTTACAACGAATCACAGCATTTGGATTCATTTTGTGTTTTTGGAAGATGAAATCCACTAATATTTATTCATCTTGGGAGGGAGCCATCTTGGCACTTGTAAGAAAATCACATTAAAAACGACTATTTTACAGCAAGTGACAAAATGGCCGCCACCTGAGCTGGATGAAAAATGGGGTGTATTTTGCTGCTAAATTCCAAAAGCACAATATCAATTGGATTATCATGTGTAGGTTTGTGGGGTCGTTTAAACAATTGCAAAGAAAATATTTGTGTTGAGTTCCTCTTCAATGTGTGTCGTCAACAAAGGACACTAAATTCTGTCGCATTTACTGCCTTCACTTTTTTTTCTTTTCTCATCCCTGATTTAATAAAGAAGCAAATCAAGACTGTCTTGTGCATGAAATACTCTTTTTTTTTTTAATGTCTTCCATTTAAAGAGTAGGGGAATTTTGAAATTTTTAGAATAAACTTAAATGTAAATAGTGTAAAAAAGATTTAAAATTGATTTAACTTAAAAAATTCCTGTTAGGATAAAACAATTATTTCATTATCTTAGTTTTGTATTGGTGTGAAATAAAGCGACAATTATGAGCAATACAATCGAGGTTGTGCTGATACACGGATATACCGATAGGGGGCAGTATTTACCACAGCTTAGATTAGAACCGAATTACACGCCTGCTACCTTAAAAAGTTATATTTAAGACTATTTAGAAAACTTGCATCAAACTTAACACACACCTAACATTTTTAATTCCCTCTGATTAACTCCAAATAAAGTTCAAATGTTCTAGTAGGCTACTTTTTGCCACTAAAGGGTTTTGAGGGGAAGTCAACAAATCCCATTTACTTGTAATATTATATGGTAATGTTAGCAGTAAATACATTTCATAACGAAATAACCTGTTGACTTGTCACAGGTCAAACGTTTGTTTTGAAACCCGTTCAGCAACTCCTTTTGTTAGTAACTGTGTACTTAGTGGCTATTCTAAGAGTCTCGAGAAGTCATAACCAGTTTTTTGGCATGTCGTCATAATGGACGCTGATCTTCAATGTCATGCCCGAGACAAATGTGAGTGATGGGAAAACTAAATATACTGGGATCTACAAACATTGTTTTCATTTACAGGAATGTGAAAGCGGCTTCTGATGCTACCTCCATACTTTAATTTATGATAGTTGAGCGAATGAAACTTGATTCAATAACAAAAGGCAGAAAACATGGATAACATATAAACAAGTGGTAGCATCAAAAATACTTTACAAAATAGCAATACCAAAATTAAAGTCCTTTCAGAATATTCTCAAGTTACATTAATGTCTTTGTTGTTTTTTAATTTGGCCTTTATTGCATCAATTCTAAGAACAAAAGCACCGGAATGTCTGTCCACAACAAAGCTAGACTCAACCAAGTTAAAGGACACTTTGTTAATTTAGAGTTATTCTTTAATGAAAGGAATAAAGAGCATTTTTGCTAAGAGGGCTCCTCATAAAGACACTTTTAGCACGATAGCAGATCAAGGCCTAAACCGGGCGGGCCAATTAAATAGCAGGGGTGGATGTGGACTTCAGTGAATTCTGACAAGCAGACGTGCAGGTGCCGTGTTAAGCGCTGAAGACGCTGCAGCCAGACCCGAACAACCAACCAGCCATGGGAGCGGCTCTCTGCGCGACTACGGAGGTAATAGTACCAATTTGAGTGCTTAAAGTAGACATTGCTTACATATGGTCGCATTTTTAGTGTAGCAATTAAGCGTGTCCAAAAAGTTTGTAGTGAATGAAATGACAAAAAGGCGCACGAAAACAGGAATATATGGAAATTCCTATGGTCCCTGAAGTCAACACTCACTTTAGTAAAATTTTGTTACTTCATATTGCTTTTTTTAATTGATTCACTAAAATAGCACGCATGTCATCATAGTTTGCAAACGCCACTTTCAATAATAACTTTAATAAATTTAGCACGCTACGAAGAAATAGCAAGCCGTCATTGAGCGCTATAAGTCCGGCGTTTCCGGGTAGGTTCGCTTCGCGATGCGCAAGATACATGTGGTGCATTCAAATGCAGTCGGAAATTTATACACTTTCTATCCACCGATTTTTTTCTCACTTTTTCGTTGTATATTAATTAATCTATATTAATTAATGATCTACTGTTATCCACGTCCTAAAGAGGAATATGAAGACATTGTGGAACCTCCAGTAAACAGCTGAGGCACTAACATGCCTTTATCACATTTAATCTATAATATTTCCTATGCGGATGTTTTTACATGGAGCCGAGAAGCGAGAGGCGTATGTCTCAAGTTCAGACTCAAGTTCGTATGGACAGCTGGATGAGTCACATGCCGCCAGCCCTGCAGGACATCCCGCTCAACCTCTTGGCCATCCCAGGTAGGCCACCTGCACACTCGAGTGTTCATCAGCCTTGACACACACACTTGGAGTGTTTTCCTTGTCTGTGCAGGTAGCCACAATGCAATCACGTACAACCTGGATAAGCAAGGTAAATCCGCCGTCGACCCGAGCCAGCCTGACTTGCTGAAGAAGGCGGACAAATACACCAGCGGCCTCATTCGACCTTTAATGCACAAGTGGTGTGAAACCCAGGTATGATCATCAGTGAAAACCACATTGAAGTGTCCCTCAGACTCCACAAGGGGGAGGAAATTCTACATTTATTTTCCTGTAATGCATTTTTTAATGTATTGCAGAATCTCACGGTGACACAACAGCTGAACAGCGGAATCCGCTATTGCGACCTACGAATCGCGCACAGGCCCAAGGACAAGTCGTCCAACCTCTACTTCTACCACGGCTTATACAGCAAAAATACAGTGGAGGTACGACAACTACCAGGCAGGCACGTGGCATAACAGCTGACCGCTTTCATTTTTTTTGCTCCTTGAAAGTGGTCTCATTTGCTATTTGTGGCGTAGTAAACAAAAACTGTTCTCTGGACAGGCGGTTCTGCTCGAGATCCGCAAGTGGTTGGACAACCACCCAAACGAGGTGGTCATCCTGTCCTTCAGCCACTTTCTGGACATCGACAACAACCGACACATCCGGCTGGTCAACACCATCCGAAAAATCTTCTCAGGCAAACTCTGTCCCAGAACGGTACTCCATTGATATCTATTCAGTTATGGGTTTAGCTTTTGAAGTCAAAGAGAAAACTGCTCTTGTCACGGTTTTGCATTTCAGGAAATGCCAACACTTCGGAAGATGTGGCGGTCTGGCCTACAGGTGATCGTGTCGTACGAAGAGTCCACCATCGTTACCCACAATGCTGACTTTTGGCCACACATTCCGTACTGGTGGGCCAACAAGGTCAAGGCACGGGACCTGATCAAGAGCTTAGAGAAGCACAAGAGCGGTGGCAGACCGAGTAAGTGCCACAGAACCCACCGACAAGTGGACATTAGTTACACATGACTTTTTTCTATCCCTCCACTGTTGACCACTAGACGGCAGTATATACATTTGAAAAAAGTACAGTACATACTTAAGCACAGCCTAAGTTCTAAAGTTGCTGAATACGATTTTTCCAAAAATTTGTTTCAGGAGGTTTTTTTGTCGCTGGGATCAACTTGACAGTAGACCTGCCGTACATCACCAAGCATCTGCACAAATCTCTGAAAGACCTGGTGAAGGCCTCCAACCCAGCGGTGCTTGCCTGGCTCAAGCAGCAGCGCCCTGGCAACCATCCGCGCGGGATCAACATCGTGGCGGCGGATTTTGTCGGCGACGGCCATTTTGCGCAAACCGTCGTGTTGCTTAACCGCAAACTACTGAATTAGGAGCACTCGTCGGAGCACTTTACAGGCCTCAAAGAACAAAACAAAAACTGTGTCCCGCACACACTAAATAAATAGAATAAAATAAAGCCGATCCGCCAACCAGGTTGAGAAAAAAGGGAAAAGTTTTTATTTTGTAAGAATATTGTAAGTGAAAAAATATTTGCTTGTATGACTGGTTTAAGGGACTGCAATGTGATTAAAATTGTATTTTACAGGGGTGCAAAAATTAGACATACCGCTGGAATATTTAATTTGTATTTGTTCTGTTTTACCGTTTGAGGACACGTTATGGCCTTCGGTATAATCAACAGGCTAAAACCACATAAGCACCACTAGAGGGTGCTAAGGTTCCTAACATAGGTGGCCAAACGTGCCTAAAATCACAAACCACTAGAGGGTGCTAAAACTACAAAAACCGTCGAAAATGCTTCGTATTTGTTTTTTACAAAACAATCATTTAGTGTATTCCACGTGGATTAATATACACGGTGGAAAATTATTTTAAAAATGATTCAAGACTTACCTGTTGATACTTTGCGGGGCTTTGCGTTGGCTCATCTTGACATTCAGGACGGCAATTCTGTGACATCATCTTGAAAGACTTGATGTCATTTAAAAGCTGTGTGACAGGAAGTGTCATTTACTTGGCTCATTCCACTAAAAATATAATGCCTAACTGCGAATATGTGGTTGTATTCCAATTTATAATTCGTATTCAGGAAACATTCTAATATGCAACTCCTTTAGTGCAGCATTACAAGTGCTTGAAAATTGTGGATTATGTGATTTCCAATTTGCTCTTTTGACGTAATATTTGCCGTTTTCTCTGATGCCTTAAGAGTTTGTGTTCCCTCTTCAGAGAAACCCAGCTGCGGTCGAAAGTCAAACATGAGGCCTGGTTGAGTTGGGTCAATGAGGCTTATTTTTGTTATTAAAATTGGTAGCCATTTTGAACCTAAACGCATTTGACTCAAATACAATTCACAAGTGCACTACAGTACTTTTTTAAATTTAAGTATCTGCACTTATATTTGAAAGCAGAACGTAGACTTTTTTTTAAATTTACCTTCACTTTGGAAGTCAATATTACAAATTGCAAGCACGGTCCACAAGTGCTACAACCTTACCGCTTCGTGTTCATATTGCTTCTGTCAAGTGCGCATGCGTAGCCCGGCCAGGAAGTAAACCTGTCACCCGCATCAAACACCGGACTGTCCTGTCAAACACGAACCCGGAACGAGAATGCTTATTTCGTGAGGACAACGATGCCATGGTGACTCGACCAGTTTCCAACCATCAACGACAAGCAGACAGACTAAAACCGCGGACCTACTTCGCTTTATTTTACCTGGATGATCCCAATGTCCACTACCACTTCCTGTTTACCCTCTGACCCTGATTCTTAAAGGCGCAGGATGAGATAATCGAAAGCGATCGATTCATCCAGCGTGAAATGTGGGGGAGGTTGTCCTCACCGACACGGTCCGTGTCCAGCGACGTTGACGAGACCCCCGACATGGATCACTGGTGCGAAGACTGGATGTCCAATTTACCGAAGGAGCTGTTGGACGTCCCGTTGACCCACTTGGCACTACCAGGTACTGTGTCTTTAATTAGAAATCTCTCTTCATCAATGACAACAATTAGGACATTGAGTCATGTATTGTCCTGAAATAACGTCAGTATAACTTAAAACGCATGAGTTAAAAATATTTTGGAGTAATAACCCAAAACATTAGGCACAACATGTTGTAATACTACAGTTATACAATATTACTTCCCGTTTGGACCTAATTAATTTATGCACACACACACACACGTGCGCTTTTACTAAGAATTCCTTCAGCAGTACGTCATCGTAAGTGCAAGAACCTGTTCTGGTTGTTCACCATGTGTTTGTGCACATCTGTGTGTCTTCCAGGTAGTCACGACGCAATGAGCTACTGCCTGGACATCTCCTCCCCCCTGGTGAGGTCTGAGTCAGACCTGTTCAAGGTGCTTGATGGACTTTGCTGCTGCCTCACCAGGCCCACCGTTTTCAAATGGGCCACCACGCAGGTACCCCCCTATGGAGATCGCAAATAAAGATATGAACACGAGTCTGACGAGTTTTTGTCACGTCATCTTATGTCATCAAGGAGGAATTTTTACTAGGGAATTGAAAATGTGTGGTATGCAAAAAGTGAAATGTGAGCAATTCAGTTAAATTACAATTGCGCAATATTGTCATTTTTTCCATGCATATAACAACATCCCCAAAAAAATATATATTTTGAAATGCTGTGCACTCAGGAACGCTGCATCGAAGATCAGCTGTCAATGGGCATTCGATATTTCGACCTGCGCGTGGCCCACAAACCCAACGACCCGTCGTCGGAGTTGTACTTCACACACATTTTATACACACACGTAACCGTCTTGGTGAGTGACACCCGACCCTCGCTGAGTTTCGCCCTGACTCAAATACACGCTTACTATTGACCAATCAGGACACTCTATGGTCCGTGGCTTCCTGGCTGGAGAGTCATCCCAAGGAGGTGGTCATCCTGGCCTGCAGACACTTTGAGGGGCTCAGCAATGCACTCCATCACTTTTTCATATGCAACATCAAGAAGATCTTTGGCACCAAACTCTGTTTGCGCCAGGTGATGTATGTGGATGTGGTATGCTTTGGAGCTGTTTCTTTCCATTGCTAGATCTTAGACATGAAGCTTTGGACGATAAGATGCTTCTTTTGATTTTTTTGAGCGTCCCTTGCGCTAACTCTAGAATCACGTTTGTCTTCTTTTACCGCTCAGGAAGCCGACTGGTCCCTGAGGCGTCTGTGGGCGTCGGGTCGTCAGGTTCTCCTCTCGTACGACGCTGACGTAGCCTCCCGACACGCTGACCTGCTCCCCGGCATTCCCTACTGGTGGGCCAATGAGCGCACGGCCTGCAGCGCCATCAACTTCCTGGAGTGGAACAAGCAGCTCGGAAGACCTCGTGAGTCCACTTGACATCTCCGCACCATGACATCGGGTAGCGAGACCAGCAAGGCGCTCAAATATTTTTTTTATCAAACATTTGAGGTGCAGGTATTATTTTTGTCCACTGGGGGTCGCCTTTCTCAAAATTCGACTGCATCTGTTTGTCCCCGCAGAGGGTTTCTTCGTGGCGGGCTTAAACCTGACTGCTTACAGGAATTACATCATCACCAACCCCAAGGAGTCTTTACGCACGATGACCTTGGCTCAGTGGAAGAGCCTAAGCGAGTGGGTGAAGCAGCAGACCCCCGGCTCGGACCCCCACAGCCTCAATATCATCGCCGGGGACTTCGTGGGTCTGCTCCCCCTCTGCCCCCTCGTTGTGGAACTCAACAGGAAACTACTGACAGATAAAAAGCAGCACACTGAAAACGGATGCTAACAGAAAGCTCGTGGACATTTGCACCAGCCAATCAAATCTGTTCGTTGAACACTTTTTTATTACTGTGTGGTAAATCGTACTGTGAACTGCAATAGTTAGCTTGTCGTGGTGGTCACAATATTAGGAACAACTGAGCGTACTGTCTGTTGATGTATCAAGAGTTACGCAACAACAGGATTCATTACATTCTGTAGCCTAAGGAAAAAAACTTTTTTGACAATGAGTCATGTAGTTGGTCGCTAGCCAAACATCTTTCTGTAGCGCCCGTACGCGGCGTTGCCGATGACCACCTGAACGACGGCCGAGCCCTCGTCGGCGTCCACGCTGACGTCCTGAACGGCGGCCTCCCTGTACAGCCAACTGAGGAGCACAAAGGTAATTATGACACGGCTTATAGCGTCTGGTGTGAACGTGGTCACCTCACCTGAGCTGCGGCGTACTGAGGTCCACCTTCAGGCTGACGAGGCGTTTGCCCGTCGCGGCCACCACGCGCTCTTCCACTCTTAACTTCAGAACCTCCAGGCCACGGCCTTCCAGGGCCGAGATGGCCAGGGCGTCGGTTTCCGTCGATTCGTAACTGGAAATCAGGATGGACTGTTTGTTTATTGATGTGTGCCAAATAAAAGCCAAAGAAAAAGTGACTTACTTGTCGATGAGGTCAATCTTGTTATGGACTTCGATCATGGAGCTCATGAGTGCGTCTGGCACTCGGAGGTTCCTCAAGACGTTCAACACGTTGGCCTTCTGGTTGACGTTCTCCGGATGGCTCACGTCCCGCACGTGAACCAACACGTCCTGACAAACACGCACACGAGATTAATTTGGACCAACTTTCATAAAATAACGTTTTAGGGTTGCATACCGAGTGCTTGATGTCTTCCAGCGTGGCGGCGAACGAGTCGATGAGCTGGTGCGGCAGCTGCGAAAGGAAACCGATGGTGTCCACGTAGAGGACGGTGACCCGGCTGGGCAGCAGGCCCGCGTGCACAGTCACGTCCAGCGTGGCGAAAAGCCGATCTTGCGGTTGCATCCCCGCGTCGCCCGTCAGCGCTTTGATTAGCGTTGTTTTGCCTGCGGACATTTGCGGAAATTTGAATTTGCTGAAAAGATGGCCGTCAATTGACGCGACTTTGTCTCACCACAGTTTGTGTATCCCAGCACAGAGACGATGGGAAACTCTTTGTGCTTCCGACGGGTTCGAAGCAGTTGCCGCTTCCTGCTCAGCTTTTCCAGCGCCGTGCGAATCTTCATCTCACGCTCCCTCAACACCCTTTGCTGGACCTCCAGTAGTGTCTCGCCTGCATAGACCACCAACATCAAAATGGCCAGGTTGCTTAAAATAAAAAAACTCCCGTGGCGGTGGTCAGTTTGCAATGTTGCTTACCCGATCCTCCGATGTACCGGTTTCCGCCACCCTGCTGGTCCATGTTGACAAATTCATTTTTCAAACGTGACCTACCAGGGGGAAAAAAGCTTCCCTTAAACACCATTTTTATTTAAATGTTTATTTTTGTTTGGATAATTGTAGCATCGATTTTTTTGTGGTACCTTAGCAGAGGGATTTCAGCCAGCGAGATTTGCAGCTTAGCCTCTTTGGTTTTTGCATTACAGCGGAAGATATGCAGCACCAGTGAGTATCGGTCCAACACCTTCACCCCCCACGCCTCCTCTAGCTCCCTCTAGTGGACAACAAGCAGATTTACAGTGATTTGGCATATAGGTCCTAAACCTTTTTTTTAAACACAGGTACACTCCTAAAAAAAGAAGAAACCAATTATTCATCCCTACCTAATTTTTGGGCCAATTAAAAGCTCAGATAATACATCATCACGTCAATATGAAATTCCAAACTTCTGTGCAATGAGAGAAGCCACACAGCAGAAGACATCACCTCTGACGATGGCGACAGGCGCTCCACGTTGACAAAAACGGCAGTGATGCCCGCTGTCCGTCTGATTCTCTCTGCGTTGGGAAGAGAACCACGTGATGATTGACAACCTGTTCGACCTATGATGCTAAAGTGACGGTGAGAACATGAAGTACCTGTGAGCATCTGGAAGTTTCCTTTGCCGAAGATCTTTCTCTTCCCTGGGGTCTTGGTGGACAGGATGAGGCGATCCACCACGGACCACTTGTCCAGCGTGTTGACCAGCGCCACCGCCTCTGCCATCATCAGCTCGGCTGCGGGGGGGGGGGGAAGTCATGTGACCCATCGAGAGAGTGATTCAATTGGCCTGACCACAATATCCACCTGGTTGACTGATTCACCTGTGGTCAGGTGTTGCTTCCTGCTTCCCCACTTCACATCAGGGTGGACCACAAAGATCCGGTGCGGGCCACCTCTGAGGGTCGTGGCAGGCTGCAACTCTCGGAACAGCTCGTCCGCCTCCTCCTCCATCGAGTCTTCATCCTCATCATCTTCCAGCTCTGTGAAACCTGCACATAGTAGTTTAGTTGCTTTTCAAGGTGGTTGTACTTTATTTTCCAAGCACCTGCGCCTTCAGTGAAGTCGTCCCAGCGCCTCAGGATGGAGCAGGAGAGGCCAAACGCTCTGCTGCACTGCGGCGTGGGGGCATCTCCATGCAGTGGAAAGCAGCTCGTCCACGCTGGGGGAACTGACGCTACTGCCCGGCTGTTGCGTGCACGGACTCGGTGCAAGAAAGACGACCACGCGTGGAGCCTCCTCACGATTGCCATGTTATTTACGGGCTCTCAATCACGTCATGTAAACTAACATTGTAATTCACCGTTTCCTCATTCTACATAAATACTCGCAACATACTACTGTATACCACAAAACAGAACTTCATACCGAAGTTTTAGTAATGCAACCCTGATTTAGCTTGCAGGCAATAGTTTCCATGGATTAAATACTACGATATATCCAGAGTTATTAACTACTAAGTAATTATTTTAATGCAGCTAAAGTGATTTAGTTATCAAGTAATTTGCGTTTGGGCGGTGTCTTCTTCCTATATGTGCAGCGATAATGCCTGCAAACTGAAATGCGGAAAAATAAAGTTTACAACCACCGGTGCCATATTGTTTTTCTGCGTCACTTCCTGTATTTTTTCAATTAACTTTTTAACTACTTTTGTCCAGATAACGAGAGAGCAAAAACAACGTTCGCTCATATAAGAAGCAATATACATTATTTAGTCAATGAAACAAACAATACGACATTTTGAATAGTGTTATACGTTTTCTGTATTAATTATTGTAAACGTCACTTCCGGTAGGTAAATTGTTTCGGTACGTCAATGTCAATAATGAGTTTCAGTTTCTTGTTTACAAAATACACAATAGTAAACTAAGGAGACCACAACACTTCAAATTTAATATTGTCTTTGGTGTTGTCACGGTGCTTTTCGCTATGCCACGTCTTCTCTTCAATTTTAAAAATTAGTTATTGTTTATTGCTTAAAATAAAAGTAATTTCTCGTTTTTGGGGGGCGGGGTAATTGCCTCTAGAGGATAATGACGTCATTACGCTTTAAAATTCAATTCAATTTCACTCTTTCTAATACATAAATAATGCATGTAATATTTAACATTACCAATGTCAAATACGAAATATTAGTACGGAATTGATAGGTCAAATATGGACGTCAGAGGTGATTCATGTCATTGAAATCCCCTCTCCCGGCCGCCTCCAGGGTTTTGTGGGCGTGTGCTCCAAAGGTGAGAAACCAAACAGGTTGGACCGAACACACCAATGGGCCCCTCCTGATACCAATTCAGCAGTCTTGAAAGCGAATCCTTCATGTCTCATTTTCCTTTTGCTGGTTCCCACACTTTTCACGCCGTGAGTATAAAGAGGAGCGACAAAAACTTTGACGGCGCGACAAGACGCAACATGACGCTGACATTCCTTTGGGGTGAACAATTGATGTGGAGTTAGACAACTTCAGCGTTAAGTGTTTTCATTAAAAAAGGGGAAATCAGTGTTAGGGGGGCATAGAGGCCATGCGCGGGCCAGGACTACTGCTCAGCTTCTTCTTCACCTGCTGCAACGCTTGGGGTAAGAATTAAACCCATTTTTAATGACGTCATGGTGACCACTTTGTGGTCTATCAAATGAAAAGGCTAACAAATTGGTCCCTTTACAAACAAGATGAAAATTGTGGAAATGCTCTCCCCAGACGAGGAGTGCGTACTGGGCATTGTGGGCCATCCGCTGCAGCTTTCCTGCTTTTACCCGGAAGCCCTCAACTTGGCCAATGTCTCTGTTGAGTGGAGGAGAAATGAGAAGAAGGTGGTTCGAGACGAAAATGACAACGACGACACTCTCACCGGCAATTTCACACTAAACCTGCCCGCCGTGGACCCAGAAGAAGACAACGCATCCTATAGTGTCATTATTAGCGCTCGGGAAAACCGAAGCCTGGAGGCCTGCTCGCTCTGTGTCAGGGTCGCTGGTAAGTTTTATTTTATTGGCCTATTTGATTAAAAATAAATTTCGTTTACAGTAATGTTGAAATTAGAAAATAAGAGACCCGAGTCTTACCTCCATGTTATTTCTTCTCAGCTCCATTTAGCGCTCCTGAGCTACGGTGGGAGGCGGCGGTGGAGGATGGCCCCAGTGTCTTCCAGTGCGATTCAGGGGGCGGCTTCCCCGAGCCGGTTGTGGACTGGCTGATTGACGACGGGGCCCAGGAAATCCCAGAGGGCTCGGTACAGACCCAGGTGGAGCTGCGGGAAGACTCTCGTCTCTACTCCGTCACCAGCTACTTGAGCGTCAACGTGACGAACAACAACGTGTCCTGCGTTGTTCACAACACGCTACTCAACCAGACCCTTACCTCCACCACATGTATGTGGGATGTCACTGCTGGGGGTAAGGGGAGGTTTGTGATGTCACTGGAAAGGGGGGCGGCATGGCCAATATGGTGGCCCTGATCTATGCACGTTTATATGTGACGTCTGGGTCCCGATGGCTTCTTCCTTTGTCTCTGCTTAGACGCGGTGTGGCATGGCCCCGTGGTGACCCGGGCCAAAGACGCCCTGTGGGTATTCAGCACGGCTCTGTGCGTTGTGGTGGGTATCATGGTGGCCGTGGGCTTGGGCTACCAGATCCACCTGGACCGGGTGAGCAAGAGGAAGAAGATACAACACCAGAACAGAAGGGACAGAGGTAAATATAGGCACTGAAATAGTTTGGTCCCGGATCAAACTCTCACGTGTGCATTTCGTCAAAATTGGAACTTTGATTTTTTTTTTAAATGATTAAGGATTTGGGTAGCAACTATTAAAATAATGCAGTCAGATTTTTGCATTCTCTACTGCCATCTACAGGTTACCGCAGGAGACGTCAGCAATCGGAGGAAACAGAAGTGGTCACGTTGCATTCGTGGGAGTCCAACGTCTAATCGTCCAACTTTGAAATGTTTCTTCTGCATGTGATCAATATTGAACCGCAAGTTGGCTATTTTAATTTGAAACAGACATTTCATACTCGGAAGCACCTTCCTGGAAAGTTAGAAAAATAAATTGACATGTCAAAAACAATATGTACAAAAAGCTCTCAAGGACTCACGGAGAAGATTGAAAAGGAAACGGAAGAAAGGAATTCGCCCAAATGAACTGCAATTGCCTAAGCCATAAATAACTTTTAATTATTGTAAAAAAAATTTTTTAATGGAGGATTCACCATGAAAAAGGAGATGTGATGATTTGTTCATCATTGCTCGAATGTTTTAATGAATTCTTGGCACTTTAGCTTTGGAGCTCATAGTTTTTTCCAATAAATTCATTTTTTCACAATGTGGTTATAAAAATCATTTTCATTCATCTCAAGTAAAAAGACACACCTCTACATCATTGTCCATCTGACGACAACTCCTATCGATCATGATTCTTAACGTCAAACAATCACAAGCGAAAAACGTTCACCATCTTGTCAGTCGGTGGGTCATCTGGCCTCTTCCTGCGGGGAGGTGACGTCGTAGACGTCATGGCGGCGCTGGCTGGTGATGGGGATCTGCTGCCGAACTTCAGCCAGGTACTGAAGGTCTAAAATCAGCGTGTCGCCGAATGAAACACAAATTTAGACAGTTTCATAAAACAAATATTCAAATTCAGGCTGTAAAACTTAGTCCAGTGCTTCTGTGGACTTGACACTCACCGATATCGGCGTAGATCACAGTCTCCTCCGCTCCGGCTTTCGAGATAACCTCCCCCCTTGAAATGAGACATCTTGGTGAAGCAGCATGTGGCTCATTCTTGTATTCTCTCCCATTCAAACAACCTTTAAGCATTTCAAGTCAAGTGCTGCATCTCACCAGGGGTTCACCACAGTGCTGTGACCCCAGGCCACGTAGGTGGCGCTCTCGTCCCTGGCGGGTGAAGCCGTGGCCACGTACACCTGGTTGTCCACAGCTCTGTGAATCACAGGTATCTTCAAACCATTGAGCTCATGAATCACAGTACCACTGTATGTCTGAAAACTCACCTGCCCCTCTGCAGGAGCTCCCAGTGGGCCGGACCTGTGGTCATGTTGAAGGCTCCGGGATAGAGCAACAGCTGACACCCTGACCAGCAGAGAAGAAGAACCTGTCAAAAACCTCTATAGCAAACATCAACGTTGGAGACACACTCACCCTTCCTGCTGTAGAGCTGCGCCAACTCGGCAAACCTCAAATCATAACAAATCCCTACGCCCACTTTGCAGAAGGCTGTGAGTAAATATGATATTTGGAATATCATCAAGACGAAAGAAAATAAATAAGATCAAGTCATAATAAATCGACAGAACTCACGTGTTTCAAACATGGACAAGGTGTTTCCTGGGCTGAGCGTTTCCGATTCCTGGAAGCAGATCTTGCCTGGAATGTCGATATCGAACAGGTGGATCTTGAAGAGGAAAAAGCAACAGTGTGTGTGTCATGTGTCTCCGTGTGTGGAAATCAAACTTCTTAGTGGTGTACCTTCCTGTGTTTGACAAGGAGCTGTCCATCAGGTCCAAACACCAGACAGCTGTTGTATAACTTCCCTGCATCCTCCTCGGGGATGGAACCTAATGCAATGAGAATGGAGATAAAAAAATGGTGTTATAGGTGAGAATTGGTGTGAAAGATTTGTAATAAATTGGGTTAGATTATGGTTAGGCAGCAGGTTCTCACCTCCTACCAGGTAGACCTTGTTGTCCTTGGCTGCCTGGGAAAGAAGCTGCGTGGACTCTCCTGGGATCTTCTCAGCGTAGGTGGGAAAGAAGCCGCTCCCATAAGGTGAATTGAAGCATTCCTGAAAGTTTTTAATTTAGTCAAATTTAATAAAATAAATAAAAATGGTACTGTGTCTCCTCACCGGAAGTAGCACCACTTTGCTGCCTTGTCCCGCCGCCTCGTCAATGAGTTTCCGAGCCCGGCTCAGGTTGTCCGCCTTGACGCTTCCCACCTGCAGCTGGATGACGGCAAGCCGGAACTCTGCGAGCAGCGACAACAAGACGCCATTATGTGTTTTGTCTTTTAGTGAGGCTCTCAGTCCATAAAAAAGACACACTTACTGGACATTGCCTTCGTTATTGTAGACATGAATACGACGGCTACTTGTAACTAGTGTTCGTGCGTGGTGTATGTTTATATGCTAACTACATTTAGGCTAGCCGTCAACTGCTCTTCAAAGTAAAAGTGAGCTATCAAGTTAATTTTTTTAAGTGAAGACTGATGACAGGATTTATAGCCTTAAACCTTCATGAATATATATAACACAATTCAAAATTCATAGTTATTCATCGTACTTTGGCGAACTAAGTGAAAATGCAAAGCCATAAGACTTTAATCTGAAATGTAAAAGGAAGTGACGTTTTCAGGGGCGGAAATCCGTCCGCCAATCGCGTTTCTGTGCGAAACTTTGATTTATTACGATTTTGTGGAATTTCAATGAGTTAATCAAAAACGACGATTATACAGCAGTGATATCGTTTTGTTTATTAAAATGGGAAATGTTTACAAAATAATAGCAGTACAGTAAGGTGCAAATTCAACCTTTTTTTTTGCATTGCGCCATTCTTTTGTTAGTGATGTTAACCAGTGGTATTAAGACTAGGACCCATAGTTTAATTCTTATTCATATACTTGCAAGTGTAATATTTACAGCACGATGCATTGGCGTAACGATCAGAGTGGAAAAAAAGGCATTCGTTGAAAGTTTTGTATTCAAGTTTGCTCTAATCAGTATGTATAATCAGTAATGTTTCCTTTAAAGCGCAAAAGTAAACTGCAAATAATTGTGTAATGAAACAAATGTTGATGCTCAGTTGCTACATCACACGCGAGATGAATTTAAAGCCTTGCTGCATACTCTTAACTTCGGAGATGCTTCACATAACAGCAGTACGTCATATGTACATATTTATAATGAACCTCACACGGGGTTTCTACTTAAGGCTGACTGCTGTAAAAATCATAGAACCTCGCCTCGACTGTAACATTACTGCTACTAGTTCTGTACATTCAGTACTTGTCCGCCTAAATTAACCGATGTGGAAATAAGACAGCGAAAACACTGTTAAACATTTAACAAAGTGTGTCATATAATCATTGAACAACCGCTTGGATAGTAACGCTACCTTAAGGCCAGAGGAAAGCTTCCAAAGTGGAATAGCACTGCTTTAGAATGAACAAATAATACAGTATAACCAATATATATATATATATATTTCATAAGTTAGTGTAAAGAGGGCAGCATGATACGCTCTGGGCTCCCGCAGTTGTGCAGTGGAGCGGCGTGGCATCCGGGAGCCAACGCCGAACCGCGTCGGGGACCCGAGGTACTTCCAACAGTTTTTGTTAGGGGCAAGCGGGCACCAGCCGTTGTCATCGTCTGTCATTTTTACGAAGTCTCCAGCGCGTCGAGGACCTTCATGATCTGCTGCTTGATCACCTTGGTGGCGTCTCCGGCGTTGGGGATAAGATATCTAAGAAGAGGTAAACACACGTGGATTAGCGACTCATACAAGCACACCAAAAAAAAATTAGCAAAGAATCACCGTTCCACTGCGGAAATCTCCACTCCGGTGGAGTTGTTGGTGCCAAATTTGAAAGTGATGAGCTCCGGGTGCTTCTTCTTGGACGTGATCTTCACCACGGAGCTCAGCGCTTGTCTGGACTGGATGTAAGCGAAGCCCTTCCTGGCGGCGATCTCGCGAAGGCAGTACATGTGCGTGGCGGTGACCAGCAAGTGGCTGCAAGTTGAGCGCAAAAAAACACAACGTAAGAACACAATAAAAGAGAATTTCAAGAAATAAAGTTTTAGCTCACCTGGGGAACATGTGACCGGTCTCCTTCACCTCGTTACACGGGATGTGATGTTTGACGTCGGGCTTGTTGGTCCACGTCTGAACGTTGACAATCTCCTTCCGGTCGTCGTCCGACATGGAGGAACTGTCGATCTCGTCTAAAGGACGCAAGGGGGAACCCGTGGATAAAAACGCTCCTCACATCTGATGATGAAAGAAGAAGATTCACCTGTGTCGTACTCCTCTTCGTCGCCGATGCTGAAAACGGGCTTTACTCCGCGGTAAGGTTTGCCCACGCGGTCGCTGCTGCTCACGTGTCTGAAGAGATGAAACGCTTTAGTGAGGGGGGGGGGGGGAAATGCCGAGACTGAGATCACGACTGTGGAAAAAGCCCAATTCATCTATTTGACACAAATGGCGATGGCAGATGAAGACCTCCAAGCTGCAGAAAAAAGGAAAAGCTTGACGAGAATTGCTAATACATATAATATAAAGACAATGAATTCACTTTTAAAGAAGTATCTCGCCCAGCATACCTGAGAAATTCAGGTTTGTAAACCACTGTAATGACCAACGCATCCCAACAGATGGCGATGTTGCATCACATTGGTTTTGAGATTGGCACAGCTTTTGCTAGACAAAGATTAGGCAGTGAGTCTCTTCTGCGTGACATACGGACTAAAAAAAAAAAGACGATGAAAGCTGAAGTGAGGATGAATCAACCAACGCCTTAAAAAAAAATGTTAGTGAAAGCATGACGACTAGCATGTGTGTGTTTGTTTGGGGGGGTTAAGAGAGAGCCATGAATGCTAATACAGAGTGGCATGCGTGAATGTGTTCTTCAGAGCCAGTCGCTGGCATGCTGAGAGCTCAATAGCGAGCGCTTACCTATCAGGAATCACCTTCTCTGGCCAGGGCAGATTGAAAGATATTCTAGCATGAAATAAGGTACAAGGTACGGTGAATATAATTTGTTTTGGGGCTTGCGTTGAGCAACACTAACAAAGCTCAAGTCCACAGTCGGACAAATATTTCCATTTCCGCTGCCGATATGGGGACATAAAGGAATTGCTCACCTGTCCACAGGGGTGGACGTGTTTTCAATGAAGCTTATCATCTTCTCTTTCACATTCACCGACTTGGACTTGAGGGCAAAAGTCATTTTGTTGACCAAAGATTTGACGCCTTTGCCGTCGCTCAGAGACTCCCCCTGGTGGCCATGGAAAAGAACACGAAACTTGCTCACTTCCAACTCAAATGTCAACCAAGAAGCAAAAATTAAATTTTTCTGCCGTACGTCTGCCGAGCTGAGACTGCTGTGAGATCCCGACGTGCTGACGATCCAGTGGATGTACGACGAGTCCAAGCCCTCCACGTTCATGTCCACCAGGTGCTGCTGGAGAGCTGAGAACAAACAAACACACTCAATTATCTGTCACTTAAATTGTGCTTGGTTATCCCTTCCTAATTTATTTATTGAGGCAATCTGAAAGGCTTTTAAAAAATAACTATACTCACCCATGAATCCCCCCTTAGCAATGCTGACATACTCTTTATTTTTCTGCAAGACAAAGATCTTAGTCAGCATAAAATGAGCCCGTGTGTTTTAGCCTCCCCTATTCGAATCTCTCACCTGCAGGAAGTGGGCCAGCACCATGTTCATGTACATGTCCTCCTCCTCTCTGCCGCTGCCCATGAAGCACAGGTGCTCTCCGCTGGCGACCGAGCCCGACTCCAAGGACTGCTTCTGAGCCTCCAAGAGGGACTTGACCGACAGAGCAAACTCGGATGGGTTCTGGAGCATCTGTGGCGAAACGGAAAAAGTGAGCAATTGACAAGAGAAGCTTCTGAGTACCACTGACGCCAACTCACCAGGTCTGAGTCCAGATGGAAGGCAGTGGACAGATGACCGGCGTTGTACTGCTCAGCCGGCCGGCAGTCCACCACAAAGAATCGCACCCCATCCTGAGGAGAATAGAGGGAGGTGGTGGTACGTTAGATTTTGCATTTTAAAATGGTCAGCAGCTCAGCCACCTGCTGATGTTGGTTGGCCAGGAGGATTTCTGGGACAGACACTGGGAGGCAGAGCGCCTGACTCAGGTCGATGTCCTCCTCCTTCAGAGCCACCAGACTGCTACCGAACAGGTTTTGGTTCATCTGGAAAGAGAGAGAAAGGCGTCAGCGGTCGACGTCAGACCAGGATGTGGTAGATGATGGCCAGGAAATGGAAGTCCAACCTTCCTGAGCGACAGAGGAGTTTTGCTCTGGTAGTACTGGGCCAAGGAAAATAAGTCCTCGATGTCCTCAGCTTCAAGAAGAGCAGGAGATTCTTCCAGCATTTCTGTGACAGATAATGTTATTTATTAAAAGTGATTTGCCGCCATCTTGAGGCATCTAGAGTGAATTACAATTTTTTTTGGGAGGGGGGGGGGTTCAATGAACAACTCAAGCACGAAAACTGAGGACCATACTTACTGATGATGTCATCTTTGCTGTCTCCTTCTCTGTCAAGGATGGACTCTCTACAGGTTGGATATAAAAAAAATAAGTAAATAAATAAAAAAAAGTAAGAAGTCCGATTCTATCTCACAGAAAAACGGGAAGACTTTACTTGGCATTGACGAGGATGATGAGCATAAGGAAGAAGATGAGGAAGGGGTCCGCTTGTTGGAGGTAGCAGTCCCACAGAGCCTGGGTGACGTCAGCCGGGCAGTGGCTGGAGAACAGGCTGCCCATCTGTGGAGGACACAAACAGTTCGGGGACATTAACAGCGCAGTGACAGAAAGAATCAATTTTAGGAATCCCAACACACCCAGTTGATGGCGTAGGAGTCAGGCGTGATCTTTTTGGTATCCAAGAAGGAGCAGAGTTCAGGTTCGTGGTACTGCAGGAGCAGTCGGTATAGGTGGAACGGCCGACCTTTGGGCACACACTCCCTGAAAGGGGGTAAAAAAAAAAAACATCCTTAAATGATGTGATTTAATAGGCAACTTTTAAACACAAAACATTTCGATTAAAAACAAATAATTGTTTAAAAGGACAGCACACCCACCGGGGTATGTGCTTGTTCATAATGGCGTAGAAGCAGTTGTAGAGGTCGCTGCGGGCCAGCCGAAGGCCCAGCAACGGTTTGAGTAGATGCGGCCAGCTCAGGTCAGAAGTGAAGCTGATATTGCGCGACTTGCAGTAGAAGGTGACCACCGCCTCCACGTCGGACACCATGTCGCCGCGCTCCTCCTCCGACACTTGAAGCTGCTCTGAATGTGGGAATCCACAAAAGAAAAAGTGACCAAATCCCCCCAAATTTTGTTCAAACAACGATTGATTGAGCATTTCCTCACCGATCAGCTGCTGACTCCGACTATGAATGAGCGTCTGTTCTGGTAAATCAAGGATGCCATCCCATTGGGCCAGAGAGTCTCCTTTCCCGGACACGTTCAGCGCAATCTGGTGACACACAATAAGCCGTTGATGTTCAACTTATCACAATTTAAATCTTAATTTCCAGACATATGTACCTTCCACATCTTTGCTCTCTGTTGAGCTGAAGTCTCCTGAGGGTGGACGACACCTTTGTCCATCTCCATGTCGGAACTACCCGAGTCCAGAGCCTCAGCTAAATCTTGGTCCCTGATGGGACAAACGGAAAGTTTTCAATTATCAATTAGATTTTATGTTTCGCGAGTGTTAGGAACAGGTGGTAAAATATTTATGAAACAATACACCACTCCCCTAACGCACCACATTCCATTCATTCCGATGGGATGATGATCTGTCCTTTATGACCCTATGCAAGTCGGTCAAGCAGAGAAGCGAGGTATTGTGTCAGATATCTTAAAGCACGTCAAGCAGCAAGGGAAACGAAACAGAGGCCATTGTTGAATCGAGTGTTCCGCTTTGGTTGTGCTTGAGCGCAACAAATCCCAGCTATCAATTGGACTTGCTCATTGTTAGCATTCTCAGCGAGTTAACCGGCGAACTAGATATGCTGACCAAGCGAAAGATATCCAAAATAGGCTTTTTTTTGTTCGAAAGCTCCCCAAAAATACATGAGTAAGTTCGACGTGAGTGTGACTCCTAACGTGGTGACTAATTTTAATAAATGATAAATAGCTGGTTAAAAACCGAAGAGTACAACACGGATACAAAAGCAGATTAACAACACAAATTTATCGTCCATCAAATTCGGTAGACCCGCCGCGGATAAAGAACGTCCGACTGCAGGAAACTGAGAAATGTCGCTTTACGAAAAGGACAAAAAGAAGATTGTCTCACCAGCTGCCCCGGAGCGCTTCCTCCACAGCATCCGCCATTATTGTGTTGACGAGACACGTCAAGTGCCGGCAAGTATCGCGAGAGTTTGTTGACGTCTGGGGGGCGGAGCTAACGTGGTGTTTCGTTTTTGCGTTGATTTTTATTTATTATAAAAAGCGAAAGCATATCAACAGTCTTTCCAGGAATCATAACTTTATTAGGATTCAAATTCTATTTCACTTTGGTCACCATACACATCGATGAAGAATGTCAGTAGAACTTGTCAGTCAAAATCAAAGTGTCCATCTCAAAACGTTTACAACAATTCCAATAGGAAATTTGTGCCTGTCTGTAAAACGAGAAACAACAAAAAAAAGGCTCAGGTAATGAGATTAAAAGGATAACACCCCGCAGGTGAAAAGTAAATGAAACCAGTTTTCTTCTCCCCAACAGGTAAATTAAATCGTACAACTGTTTTAACAATGCAGGTGCTATAAAAAGGAGGCGTTTTAAGTCAGCCTGATAAGATTGATTCTCCTAGTGTTCGAACAGCGCAGGCGTTACATTTACATTAGAAAGTGAACATGCTCACGCAATGTAGAAAAAAAAAAGAAACAGGCAATTCAATATTTTAAAAAACAAGCAAAACGGAAAAAGAAATACCATTCCCTGCTTCCGAATCAACTTTTGCATACAGGCCCAAGCATTCCCAAGACAGACATGACATATTTGGCTACATGTTTTGAATCTTCAATTTGGAACTGATATTGGGAGATAAATGGAACAAAACACTTTGATAGTCAAACTTTCTCTCACAGTATTCTCTGCTGACAAGTCATCTCTATCCCCTTTTTTTTCAAACACAACGTAAACACGATGCTCAGGCGGGCTCTTCGAATTATTATTTTTTACATTATAATCCAGCATTTTCCTCACCTCGCTTAAACAAATCGATGCAGTTACACAGTTACGATTGGAGAACGAGCAACCTTCAGATTGATGCCGAGTTAGAGCGTTGGCGGCTTGAGGCCGTACTTCCTGGCCACCTCCGTCTGGGCGTACGCCGCGTCGCACAGCGAGTACAAGTGTGCCATCTCCATCTCCGATTTGGCCAGGTTGATGGCCTTGTTGAACATCTCTATCGCTTTGTCCAGATTGCCCCTGGAAAAAAAAAAAGAAGTTACCCTCTGGTTATCGCACATCTCGAAAAAGGTCAGTCGGGTCAACTCACCTTTGAACTTCAATTGTTCCCATCGTTTCATAGGCAAAGTCACATTTGTTGTCAATCTCGATGGCCTTGCTGATGAGGTCTAGACCCAAGTCTAGGTCTTGCTTCCACTGGAGCTGTAACAATCTGCGTAGAATAGGGATCAAGATTTATAGCACACTACGCCACACCCTTTTTAAAGCCTCGCTGAACCCAAAGCAGATCTGTAGACACAAAAAGTAAGAATCCTCCGTTGTGTCACACTTACCCTTTGTGGACATATGTCGTGGCGTTGTCGGGTTCCAGCTCAATACACTTGTCATACATCTCGTCGGCTTTGCCAAACTGCTGCTGATCGGTCAAAGCCTAAGAAGGAGGTATGAAAATGTTCAAGTATTGATGTCACGCTAAGAATAAATCTGAGTTCCTACCTGAGCGTAGAGCGCATAGCCCTCAGCGCACTTGGGGAACCTTCTGATAACGTCCTCGAAGCCATCCATGGCGATCTGGACTTGTGATGGGTTGTGGCCCGTGTACGCTTGTCTATACTGGAGGACACGGGAGTGGTTTGTCACGCAAAGTCGTTCACGCTAAAACGTGGCGGACGGTTGTCAAAACTCACCAATGCGAAACATTTCTGTGCCTGGGCGAGAGCCGAGTCGGGCCTGAGCAGGATACACTCGTCAAAGTCCCCCACGGCTTCATCCACCTGGTCCAGCAGGATCTTCAGCTGAGCAAACATAACCACGAGTCATAAAACAGCACTTCTGGAACTAGTATGGAATTGATCAACCTGACTCATACCTGCCCCCTGTGGTGGTACACGTCGGGGTTGCGCGTGTCGATCTCCGCCGCCATGTTGAAGTCCTGCGTGGACAGCATGGGTTGCTGCTGCTGCATGTACATGCTGCCACGCTTGATGAGAGCGTTGGCTCGCAGCTGCCGACGAGAAAATAGATGAGCACACACCAAAAGAAAACAAGCAAAAAAAAAAAAAATTCAAGCACCTTGACGTTGGCCTCTTGCATGTTGATGACGCGGTCCAAGTCGGGCTGAGCGGCGATGGCGTTGCCGATCAGCAGATAGAAGGTGGCGCGCAGCAGCAGCGCCTCGGCCGTGTAGCGGCCCTCAGAGTCCACTTCCTTGGTGCACTCGCTGATTATCTTGTCGTAGTTCTCCTCCTCCATGAAATGCTTGGCCTTCAGGTAGCCCGAGCTAACGAGGTGGAGCAATTTTTAACAGCGCCAAATCGCAAGCTTGCCATCCCCTTGAGAAAGAGCAAATCATCTTCCCTCATACCTGGCCGTGACTTCAGAGGCCTCGCCCTCCTTGTCTTTATCCTCATCCTTCTTCTCGCCCTTCTGCAGGGGCTGTGAGATGATGTCATCGGTGAAGGAACCAAAGTAGGACTTGATGAACTGAGGCGAAGGCATCATCGGCTCACGGTTCTGGAACAGACGGAACATAGTTTCCCTTCAAGCAAGTTTATTTACTATGCTTATTTCCAGCCACTAGGTGTCAGTGTTTCTCCCTGAACTCATACAATATTTTTTCCCCCTTGGTAAATATTTTAAATGGCATTGTTTTGAATACAGTTATTGAAGTTTATTGTTATTTTAGTCTATAGTTAAAGTGCAAACAAGGAAAGTACATACCTTGTATTTTTCTTTAGCCTTCTCCTTCCCCAGCTGCTTGAGCACCTTATCTGCCAGCAGCATGCTCTGTTGGTTCTGGAAGGCCTCCAGGATACACACAGCAGTGACATCTGTGATACCACACAACCAGGAATGTCACGCAAAAACTTTTTTTTTTTTCATTTTTACCCCTCACACACATCTACACCTCTCACCTTCTAAGCATTCCTTCTTATTGTCCAGCTTCTCTAAAGCTTTGGCCCTCCTGAAAAGAGCTTTGACATAGCGCGGGTTGAGCTTCACAGCTTCTGAGCAGTCCTGCACCACCTCAGTCCATTTCATCTGTGGAAAAACAAACGATTAGATGAATGAATGAATTAGAGACAGTTATATAAACAGATTATATACATTTTAGGGATGTAAGTTATGCATCAAAATGTAACTTCGACACGCCTGATCTCCTCAAGCAGCAGAGGACTCAAGAACTTAGTTGTTTAGTTGAGTGTGGTGCCAACCTGCTGTTCGAAGGCCGCTGCTCGGTTCTGGTAGAACGTTGACAGGTCGCTTTTCTGCTCGGCTGGGCAGAGCGCGATGGCCTCGGTGTAACACTTGATGGCATTGTCATACTTGGCTGCCTTAAAGTATTTGTTGCCTTTGTTCTTTGCTGCTTGGGCCCTGTCCAAAGGGCTCTAAAAGGGGAGGAGGAACACAGGAGCAATAACCAACTTGCAGCATCTGCCTATGTCGCAATCACTTCAATTAAATTGACATAATTATACTTGTCAAACATAAAACATATTTTATGGTAAAGTTAGGTAACAATGAAATCCTAACGATAGCATTGTCACGGATTAGCAAGCAGCCCTGCAAATTTGTAAGTTAGTGAGCTCGTAGCATTAGCATAGTCTCATTTGTTTAATCGAGTCGATAGACCGACTGCGCGTGGCCTCCCCAGCCGGAGGGTAGGCTGTCACAGGCAGGTGTCCTTGGGTGCGCGTCACCTCAGTGGCAATGACACACCCTCGGCCGGATAAGCCGCCCAGCAAGCCCCGGGGCACGCTACAACCCTCGCGGTTACGCCAAATGAAAACGCCTCCAAGCGAATAGGCCGAGCGGTACCATGTTGTCCAGCCCCTGGTTGGCTCTCGAAGCGCTGTCTTGGCCCTGCTCCGGACTGGCGCTGCCTTCTGGTGTTATCCGTTCCCCGCTGCCTTTCCCCGGGCGTCCCTTCGCCTTGCTGCGGTTCCACAGGTACACGGCTCCCACCCCGAGCACGATGGGAGCGCCGACCAGCAGAGCCAGCTGCCAACGGGGAAGGCCGGTGCCGGACTGCGGCTCGACTGGCTTGGAGGCAGCCATGATGAGCAACCCAGGATCGGCTAGCACGCTAGCTAGCAAGTTAGCAGTTCTGCGCAAGTCGTCTTCTTCGCGTGCTTGGAGCAACGTGAAGAATCATGGGATAGCGGCTGACGGGAGTTGTAGTTTTTTAGTGGTGTCATTTGTAGTCCAAACTTGCTTCCGATTAGTTCAGGTCCAATATGTTATTTTGTGTTTTGACGGTTTGTTCTGTTGTCTCAAATAAAATTTAAAGGTGCTTTAGACATACAAACAATCCATTTTTGTAACAATAAATCTGTTTTCAAATACAACCCTTGCCTGAGAAACCCCGAGCTTGAATTTGAAATCCGATAAACTGAGCTAAGATTATCCAAGTCTCCTTAATATTATTGGAGTAATTTTAGATTTAACACCTCTTCGTTATAGACGTTATTTAAGCCTGACGGGGTTGACTGTAGCTGACTTTGACGACTGGTGAGTGTCGGTCACAGGTCGAGAACAAATAGCCGGGGGCAAAAAAACATCGAGTGGCGTCCAGACACAACAGGGCTCAGCTCCCAAATGGGACAGAGTAGTTGGCAAAGACTAACACACGTGTCAACATAATGGTAACCTATAAAATAAAAATGATGATTTCGTGTCTAAGTGACCCTATTGCAAAGAATCACATGCAGTCCCTTCGCGTTGTTTATCTCAGGCCTGTTGGAAATGTACAAGATTAGCGCCTGTAAAACTCAATATTGTCAAATGAAAAGTCATTTCATGAAATCTGGTTGTTTTAGTCATGTTAAAATATATTCAATTAAAACATGAAGAAGAAGAAGAAACAATTTTGTCATATTTTGCTACTCTTTACAATGTACATTGTGTTGCTCCTTCTAGTGATAATTACTTGGCCACCGGGGGCAGTATTGTCAAGTAAATTTCCATTTTAAATGTGTTTTTTTTTAATGAAATGAAAAAAATAAAAAATAATAATGGTATTTTTCCTCACACGCTTCATGCACACACGGAAGTGTTATAAGCTGATGTTTTGTTGTCCTACATACCAGGACCAGGGAAGCACTCCATAACTATTGATATGTTTGATGCACTCATGGAAAGTATGGCACATTGTGGAGATGCCTCAGGGAGGGGGTGGGGGGCGGATGCTGACTGGGTTGGAATGAAAAGGGTTCCAAAAACAAACACTCCCATCGTCAGTCCCTCCAGAGTGACAACTCTCCTCCAGCTAATAGATTGAAAGGGATTGCGGCAGGTTATTTCAGGATAATCTGGGAATAGTCAGTCAGGCGTTCAGTCAGTCACCGCATCCCACAGTCATGTCGCTGAGGCTCTTGCCTGCCATCATCATGGACGACGAGGATGATGACGGCAACTTTACCAAGTGGATGAGCAGCTACTGGGGACACGGAGCCGAAGGACGCGGCGGAGGTGGTGGAGGAGGACACCTGCGTGAAAGGAAGCGAAGTTTTAGGAGACCGGCTAAGAACAGAGTTGACAGACGAGCATCTCTTCCAACAGTCGTAAGGATGCAACACAATGACCTCATCGATTAATCAATGGTGACTCAGCTAAAATGAAATGGTAGATAAAATGGTTCTGCTTTTTCCACAGTCCCAACTTGACGCCATGAAGCTGAACCGGTTACACGCGGCCACTACGGCGAGTCACGCGAAAAGCCGAGAGGACAAGGGTGAGGTCAAACCTCACCAGAGGGCTCGGCGGACATCCTCGGACGACAACGGACGCTCCAAGTCGGCCGTCCCGGAGAGCCGCATCGGAACCATCCCTGAGCTGACCGAATCCTTTCAAAAGAGACTTTGTCTTCAAGATAAATGCACCCCGTCCCAGGTGAGCAGGCAGAGGTCACAAAATGAAGACGACGCTCGTTTTTCATCATGCGTTTTTGTTTTTCAGAACGGCGATGTCAAGATGTGTCTGCTGTGTCATGACAACGTGTACAAAAATGGTGCTGGCCTTCAAGAGCCGCATTGTGCCCACACCTTCCACAAGGAGGTAATGTTTGTAAATACTAACTTGCCATGCGTGATGTCATGAAAACTCACTAGTTTGCTTTTGGACGAAAGTCCGCTCGTAGGTCCGAGCCGTGCGGCAGCGAGACGGCCGCGACCTGCATGGTGAGGAGACTCCTGAGCGACAGGCGGAGGTCCGCGGATGAAGTCGGCGCCGTCACCCCTGAAAAACAACAACAGCAGCAGCAGCCGTTCCGCCGGCAGCTTTCCCTGCGCCGACACCGTTGAACTTAACACGATATTTTTCAGCGGTAGGCCAAACGCAGAATTGCCACGTCAGAGATTTTAGTCTACAAGTTTTTGATGGCAAGACATGCAGGCTGACCACACGCTCCACTGTGCTGACAACTACTTTACCAGATATATTAATAAAAATGTATCTCACAATGTGTTTCAGTGCATGGAGCAATGACTGTGGATGAGCTCGTGTCCATGCCCTGGTTCTCGTCCCACCTCAAAGTCCTGTCCCAGCTTTTGTAACGCCTGCATGCTAATTTGCTCCACAACTCCACCATCGCTGCATGAACTCCTCCTTGTCTTCACGAAAGTAATAGTTAACTCATATATTTGCGATTCTTTTTTTTTAACTTTGGTCTGGTTCACTGTTACACTCTTAAATAGCTCATGTACTGTAGTGTACCTAATGAAGTGGATTGTGTGTTTGGCGTGTACCACCTGGGTTCTGTTCAGGATCACTCCCTATAAAGTCAATTTTCCAATTTGCAAAAAAAAAATCATTATTTACCACACACGGACTTAAATGTAAATTGCATTTATTTGTTATTATTTGGGAGTAGTGAAGGAGTGCATGACTCCCAATACAGGCCACTATGAATATATAATGTATTGAAAATAATAATTTCTGTGTATTCTTGTAAATTGAAAATAAACCTATTTTCATTGTTAATGATTCAAACCCCCCCCCCCCCCATTCATTTCCTAAATAGGTGTCCCCTTCAGGAACCACTCGTTTTTCTGTGTACTATCGCCCAATACGTATAATAAACAAATCCTCCTTGGCAAGGGGAGGTGCCAAAGTGGACAAAGACTTCCTCGGCTCCTGTGTACGTGCTGCGGGCCTCGTCTTTACGGGGTTCGACTCGGCAGTACGGAAAGTTGTGAATTCTCTTTTTTTCTTGAGCAGGCGGAGAGAAAGTGCACACGTGGAAACCTGAGATTGACGCGTGTTTCGGCCATCGGGAAATCGTGAATGTGACGTCGCTGAGCCTTGCCAACCAATCACAGCGCTCGAGAGGGAAAATGGGGAAAAAAGATGTTGTGAAACGGTTCGGAGCCGACGAGGATTTTGAGGAGAAAGTCAGGGTCTACTTCGATGAGGAAGTTTGGGCAAATGATGGAAAATTCAAGAAGTTTTCATTTTTATCTTAACTAACTTTTTCTTTTTGAAATATTAGGAGACAAAGCTACTTTGGGTAAGATGCTCACCTCCTTGGTTTTTCCACTCTTTAGAATGTACTGTAGCTTTTTTTTCTCTCTTAAATGCTTTGTGCTTACTTATTTTAAATAAGCCGTACATTATAAAACTCACATACGACTTTCTGCTTTATTTTTAACCTTTTTACTGATAAATATCTTTTTTCAAGATCCCTACAAAAATACCATACAGCATTTTTACGTTTTAATCATTTATGTAATACAGAAAAATCTATCTTGAATTACAATTTATTCTCAATTTCCCCATATTTTGTTTATTTCGAATGTTCGAATGTACCTTCGTCTTGTGTTGTAAACTTGTATTGTGTAAAAAAAGAACCGTCTGCTTTTTGTTGATTTTAAAAGCTCCAAAAATAGCTTGCTGACAAATGAGCCAGGTCCTTAAATAATTTAATTTCATTCTAAACTTACTTAAATTCATTTTAGTGTTTTTTGTCAGTGCACCATTTGGCACATCTGATGCTTCTATTTACATTTTCACAATTAATCAAAAACCCCAAGCACTCTTTTTTTTAACCTTCACTCCAGCCTCTTTTGTAACACAGCGGTTGCCACGGCGATGGTTTTGTTTTTCTCATCGTGAAGTGGTCTTGCCCGAAAACAAACATCCACTTATGTTTGAGCGTCCTTGCTTTCAAAAGGTGACCGACCGTTTGATCATCATCTCCTAAAATAGATGCTTGCCGCGCTACTTGTGAAATCAAATCAAGCAGGTTGTCAGAAAATTATTCTCTAAATCGGATTTGAAGCTCCAAATACGAGTGTGTACAAGCTCGCTCACACAATTATGTGTCATTACTGTGTGCTTCAATTCCAGCCCACCAATCCTTTTCCTTCTCAACCTTCTCACGACACGACGCAAAGTCATAACTAAAGTAAATATTTCCTTCAATATCATCCCACTGCAGGAGTTGCATCATGGGGAGCTTCAAGGGCCACGCGCTTCCTGGGACCTTTTTCCTAATTGGCGGCCTCTGGTGGACGGCAAAGTACTCACTGTGGCACGCCACCCGCCGGAACAAGAACATCGGTTCCACCCGGCTGAGCAGCCGAGCGGCGCAGCGTCGCCTGGAGGTCATAGAAAGCTCGCTGGTTCTCTTCTTCTCATTAGCAGGTGAGCGCAAGCTGGTGACATCCCGCGGGAGGTCCGTTATGTGATTGACCGCCGCCATTTGTCATCCAGGGATGATAGCGGAGCAGTTCTTGGCCGACGGTCCGAGACTCAGGCTGTATGACTCTGCGGAGAAGCAATGGAAAGATCTGATGAACTGGCAACACGCCACCATGTATCTGTTCTTCGGCCTGGCTGGATGCGTGTCCCTGATTGTCCACACCACCGAGGCCGCACCCCTCGCCCTTGACAGGATGATGATGGCGATCGCCTTCTTTAATGAAGGTTGGACATTCAGTAAAAAAGCTTCAGAGAGAACGTTACCAAAAGACGAAATGTTGTTCTTGCAGGGTTCCTCTTCCTTTATCACCTCCATGGCCGGTCCATGCTGGACGTGCATTTGCACATGTTGCTGCTTTATGCTGTTTTCGGCGGGGCGGTGGTGGCCTTCCTGGAGCTTTTTCACCGAGGCAACATCCTTCTGGAGCTGCTGCGCTGCGCCCTGACGCTGTTGCAGGGTAGCTGGTTCTGGCAGGTGAGTAGTCAAATGTTTTCTTAGTATTCTAGGCGGCCCCACTAGTCCAAAGGCGCTATTCTGATTAAGTTTTGGAATATGCATTTTCATTCATCTCAGGTGGCGGCCATTTTGCTACTTTCCCACTAGCGGTCCCAGCAGAATTGCAAGTGCGTTGCTAAGCAACCGCCTGAGTTTTCTCTCATGTTTGCATCCCAGATCGGTTACGTGCTGTACCCTCCCAGTGGGGCCCAGTGGGACCCCAAGGACCACAACAACATGATGTTCATCACCATGTGCTACTCATGGCACCTCGCTTTCGCCATGCTCGCCGTAGGCACGCTCTACTGCCTGGTCAGCTGGTGAGGATGTGCGGATAGCAAGAATCATTTCGCTCCTTCTCCCAACATTTAACATTTTTCTCATTAATTCCTTCCTAGTGCTGTTCGCACCAGACTGAAGAAAACCCCCCCAGTGGAAATGGGCCTGTTGAAGCGCAGTAACAAAGACCCCGAGTCTGAGGACGAGGCGGTGTGACGTCGACCACCGCCACCGTGGTCGTTTAAAATCAGGGACAATATGTTTGAGGTGTGAGGAGAATCATCACTGCCTTCATGTGTTATTCTAACAGCCTTTAGTAGCTTGTATTTTCAGGGCCCATGATATCAACGGTAGCTAGCTATTTTGCTATTGCTATACTAGCCAGTATGAGCAGGGTGGGGCCCTGTTTTGCCAAACTGTATTTTATAACATTATTTCATGTCATTACACTTGAGTATTGTTACGTCATATTTGGTCGTGAACAAACAAACCACACACTTCTATTTATGTTCCTACAAACGTGTTAAGAAATAATGACGGTATGTTTTTAAGAGTGACTTGCACTTTATCACAGTCTCATGTTTTTTGCAACACTAATAAAAATATTATGTCTAAATGTGCTTGTTGTGGAAATAAATAGTAAAATTATGACTAATAAAACCACTGGCGAGGCTTAACTGGGGTTATAGCACCCCCTAGCTGCCACAAACGCCTGTGCACGAAGCCTTTTTATTAATTCAATTTAAAAGACTGAGTGTGGTTGCCAGGACAACGACAGGGCACGGTTTTTCCTCAAGAGCGACACTTCCGCTCTGACGAGCTCAGGTAAGCGGTGGTGACGTCATCCAGACGCTCAGGTAGGTCACGCCGTGCAACTCAGGGAAATACTCGCAACATTTGTCCTCATTTCAAAAAGGAAATCCAAGAAGAAAACTCCAGACTTGGGTATGGATAAACTCAAATCGGTTTTAAGCGGCGAGGAATCGCGCAGAGAAGATAGGACGATTTTAGAGGTAAGCAAAAGCAAATTAATTTGATTTGATCGTTAATTGCCGCGGTTGTTTGTGCAGGCGGCGAACGAAGCATCCACGCTGGGCTGGGGGACTCGCGTGAAAGGATTCATCGCCTGTTTTGTGATCGGAGGAGTTTGCGCCATTCTCGTAAGACCCACACGGAAACGGGCAAAATTTTGTTGGGGAGGAGAAAGCTGAGTGTAGCCTTGTTGTGGTTTTACTGGTTGGTCTCGCTCTCAGGAATGTTGCTGATGCTCTGACTTTAACGCAACTACATTGTTCTTTTAAATCAGTTTTTATTTATTTTTAATATAAATTACATTCTAATCAACTGTGCCTGATCTTCAAAAACTATTTTTTTTTTAATCCTCATAGTGGACCAAAACATTTTAGACTACCGTGAGTCTAAATTGCTATCATTTTAATAAATCCACCAAATTACTTTTTAATAATATTTTCAAACAAAAGACGAATCGTTGTGTTTTGCAGGGGGTGTGCTTACTTTTCATCCCTAGGATTGGCATCATCCTATTCATCGTCTTTTACACGTTTGGAAATATTTGTACCCTGGCAAGGTTAGTGTATGTACCAGTGTGTGTCATCAGGCAATATCAAAAGTCTACACACCCTTTTAACCCCGCCCCCAAACGAATGCTATACAGTACCATGTTCCTGATGGGCCCCATGAAGCAACTGAAGAGGATGTGTGACAAGACAAGAGCGTTGGCAACCACTATAATGATTGTGAGCTCATTTTATCCACTACACCACTTTTTGAAATTGGGTGTTTATTTTTTGCACTAAAAAATACAATTTTGTGTGTGTGTTTTATTTCAGACTTGTCTAGTCTTGACTCTCTGTGCCGCTTTCTGGGTGAGTGACTTAAGTGGGTTGTTATGTCACTTAGAAAAAACTTTAGTTCAAGCCAACTTGCCAGTAATTGTATTTCTTTGGTTCTAGTGGAAAAACTTTGGTTTGGCGTTGCTGTTTGTCATCCTGCAAGTGTTGTCGTTCACTTGGTGAGTTTATCATCTTTCCTTTTCAAATATCACCTCACATTTACAGACCTTGTTGGACTTAAATTGCTGATTTTTTTTTTTTTTTTTTTACAGGTACAGCCTTTCTTACATCCCATTTGTCAGGTTTGTCATTTTAACATTGTCACTGATAAAAATTAATACATAGATATAACTTCATATTGAACTGCTTTTGTCTACACTTTTGTAGCTTTGGTCTAACCTGATAAATTACTTTGCAGGGATGCCATCTTGAGGTTGGTGGCCATGTGCATGAAATGAGGCCTTTGCCTGGTGACATCAATATTGCAGTTTTTTATTTAAGGGAGAGGTGTATGCCCCCCCCCCTGCCTTTTTTATTTTTATACATGAAAGTGGGGTGCATGTGCATTATGTATATTTTATTCTTCCTGTATCTTTATGTATGTTGGTTTTTGTTGTATAGTATATATTTCATTTTAAATTAAAATGCTTTTACTTAAATGTTTCTGCTACTGTAAAGTATCACAACTTGGTGTATCACAATAAAAAACGTAAAAAAAAAAAAGCCAATTGTTTCATTTCAAAATACTGCAATCAATTTTGAAAGTGTTTTAAACTTCTTTTCCTTGAATATGCATGTTAACATTGTATTTTTTACTTTTCGGGTCGACGAGTCACGTGACAGAACTGTTTGGGAGTCTCGACTGTATTTTATTTTTGTATCCCCATCACAAAACATAATCAATTTGTTGCTTAAGATGAAACAATAAAACAGGCTTGGAGCAAATCATAGCGTTGTATTTTATAATTTGGAGAATTTCGAAAAGTTGAATAACTTCCTGCATCACGTGACAACGCGGAAGTGTTTTCGACTTTGAGGGCGGGGCATAGCGCTCAGCTTAGACGCCTTTCCTGTGTACACTAATATTTTCTGTTTTGATCCCTTTGATGTAAAAAATATGACGGAATTATTGCTGCAGATTAAAAACAGCGTGCCCGCCAAAAAGAAGACGACTTTGAATCAGAGCGACTTGCAGCGTTGGGGTTTAAAAGGTAACTTTTACAGCGAAAGCGGCGGGAAGTTTCAATCATCTTTTCCATTCGTAAGGAAGCTAAGATGGACTTTGGACTAATTTGGCTCTCAAACAGGGATCCAGTTGAGGACCTACCAGCTGCATGGCGTCCAGTGGCTGACTCAGTGCCTGAACAACCAGCAAGGATGCATCCTGGGGGATGAGATGGGCTTGGGGAAAACTTGTCAGGTTTGAGAGAATAATCAAGTTTCTCCATAATATTATGCCTTTCGTTGCATATGACTGACTTGTGGTCGCTCTGCAATGTTTTTTTTTTTTTAATATTATTTACTTTAAATTGTTGTGTTTTGTCTGTTCAGACCATCAGCCTGTTGGTGTACATGTCATGCGCTCTTGATGTCAAAGGTCCATTTTTAATTCTTAGCCCGCTCTCCGTCATGGAGAATTGGAGGAGTGAGTTGGAACGGTAAAGATGTTTGAGTCTAGCATCATAAAATAATCATGTCTACCTGTAAAAGTTTCATCTTGTTTTTTTTTTTTCCCCATCCAGCTTTGCACCATCTTTGACTGTGCTATGCTACAAGGGAGACAAAGAGAGACGGATTGAGATTCAAGGGGACGCGCAAGACTTCCATGTTCTGCTCACTACATACGAGGTGTGTGAACATGGAGGAACATGTCTGTTGATTCCTCAGCTTTTTTTTATTTTTTAAAGATGGCCTGTTTTTCAGCTCTGCCTCAAAGATGCTTCCTTCCTGAGACGGTGAGTGTCCTCTCAAAAATTCAAGGTTGGATTTAAAGTCCAAACTCAAATAGACTAAGGTAGCCATCCCAAGTAAAGATGTTGTTTGATGAAGTTATTTAACAACTTGGCCACTAGATGGCGACACAGTCCCCTTGTGTTTTCATCTGCTTACAACAATAATATTGACGCTGAGATTTTGTATTATTTATATTGTTTAATTCCCTCACCCAATAAGCTTTGGTATAGTGAAATCAGAATTTCTTTTCTTACCGTTTCGCCGTTGCCGTCCCCCCTCAGCTGGAAGTGGAAGGTTCTGGTCGTAGACGAGGCTCACCGGCTCAAGAACCAGAACTCTCTACTCCGGAAGACCCTGACAGAGGTACTGGGTGGGCGCCATCTTTGACGTTATCATCATCCCTAATACATTCCTGTCTAGTTCTCAGTGGGTTTCCGGGTTCTTCTGACCGGCACGCCTATCCAGAACAACCTGCAGGAGCTCTACTCCCTGCTGAGTTTCATCCAGCCCGCCATCTTCTCAGAGGACGATGTCGACGACTTTGCCCGCTCTTACGCCGATGTGCGGAATCGACCTGCGCTCGGTATGATTGAACCCAAAAACATTTAGAAAATGAGAAGATGCACAACTTCTGAAACATCTTCAAAAAATGAAAAAGTTCTACATACATATTGCGTGTCGGCCGCCAGCCGCTGAGCTCCAGAGCGTCCTGGAGCCCTTCTTGCTCCGCCGGGTCAAGTCGGAGGTGGCGGTGGACCTGCCCAAGAAGACGGAAGTGGTGGTCTACCACGGCATGTCTGCGCTGCAGAAGAAATACTACAAAGCCCTCCTGATGAAAGATGTCGGTGAGTGTTACTTCCAGGATTTTCTTGGACCATGTTAGGATGGCGACAATGTGCTTTCTTCTTCAAGAGGCTTTTGGTAGCGACCAAAGCAACAAGACCCGTTTGCTGAACATCCTGATTCAGTTGAGGAAGTGTGTGGACCATCCGTATCTGTTTGATGGTAAGGTGACTCACTTCAGGTGCAGCTTCCCATGAGGTTTAAATGTTTTTTTGTCTCGGCCAGGAGTGGAGCCTGAGCCGTTTGAGATGGGGGAACATCTGGTGGAAGCCAGCGGCAAACTCTGCCTTCTTGACAGCATGCTGGCCTACCTGCAGCAAGGGTGCGTGACTTTGCTGTCACCTGCTGGATCGTAAATAAATGCTAGAAATGTCTTAAATTTTTATGAACTTCTATTTTATTTATTTATTTGGCTTCATGTTTACTTAGGGCCTCCTTAAAACTTTTTTTTAATGTGACTCGCTTGTAGCGGCCATCGAGTTCTACTCTTCTCCCAGATGACCAGGATGCTGGACATTATTCAGGACTACTTGGAGTACAGAGGTCAGCGCTCTTAGCAGCAGGTGTACCTCATGTGACCAAACAAGTCGGATTTCTTTTCCGCGCAGGTTTCAGCTACGAACGCCTGGACGGCTCGGTCCGCGGCGAAGAACGCAATCTTGCTGTGAAGAACTTCAGCAGCAAAGATGTTTTTGTCTTCCTGCTTAGCACCAAAGCAGGTGAATTTGCACGCTCGTCACATCTTGCATCTTCAGCTAAAACGCGTGTGTGTGTGTGTGAGGGAGGAAAGCGAGAGCCCGATGAAAGCAGATAAGATCTGCGACAGGATGACGAAAACAAGGCCATTGCGCTGTGTGACGGCAGCCACTTCCTGTCACTTTCCCGATATACTTTGGCCTTCACGTCCTGCATGAGTCTTCAAGTAGAAGTTAATCAAAAGGCTGATTTAGTTTATGTACGATATTATGGAATATGAATTAAGTAGCTGAATCTATTTTCCATATTTATTTCATTTATCAATTATTACCTTAAAAAATATCATGCAGGAGGCGTCGGGCTGAACCTCACGGCCGCCGACACGGTCATTTTCATGGACAGCGACTTCAACCCTCAAAACGACCTGCAGGCAGCCGCACGCTGTCACCGGATTGGCCAGAGCAGGTGTCCGCCTCCATCGTGATGTCATCGTTTACCTGGACGGAAAAAATGAAAAACAACTTATATTTTTGGTGACAGGCCGGTGAAGGTGATCCGCCTGCTAGCCAGAGACACGGTTGAGGAGATCATGTACTCCCGCGCCGTCTCCAAGCTGGAGCTCACCAACACGGTGATCGAAGAGGGCCGCTTCTCGTTACTGGAACGCGCCCAGTCGGCGGCGGCCGGACTGCATGTGAGCGCAACCCCACCAAATTTTTTGGGGGGGCTTCCAAGATACAGAAAATAAAACATTGTTTGGAGAAACCATTTCAAAATATGCTTTCCTTAGCTCAGTGAGATTTTGAAGTTCGGCGTGGACAAGTTGCTGTCTTCGGACGAGAGTTCGGTCCAGGACGTGAAACTGGAGAAGATCCTCGGCGCCTCACGCGACGGCCGCTGGACATCTGATCAAGATGACGTCGGCGAAGCGCCTTCCCCCTTGCGAGACGATGAAGACAGCGACTCGGAATCTGACAGGCAGAGTACGTTTTCACCGTGGAGCTTCTCATCTGGAGATCAACAAGGGGTTGAAAATGTTATTGCCCTCCCAGACCACATGTACTACTTTGAGGGAAAGGACTACAGCAAGGACCCCAGCTCGGAAGACCAGAGAAGTTTCGAGCGCCTGCTGGAGCAACAGCTCGCCGAGTTGCCGAATGCTGGCGGGGAAGGACGAAGTCTACGAAACAAAACCGACGTACGACGTTCCCCATCGACACTCAACTCAGTAGGATCCCAATAATGTGCTTACCGTATTTGTTTCAGGTGTCATCAGCGACGGGGCTCATCTTCCCGACCAGGAAGCGGCGTCCTCTCACGGAGGCGGAGCTGGAACTGCGTCGACAGAAGCGCCAGGAGGCGGCCGCCAAGCGGGCCAAATATGAGGCAGAGGCCAAGAAGAAGCAGGAGGAGCACAAGTACAAGAAAAAGTCCGTTTCAGGCACACATTTGACGCCGCACCACCAACCAATCATCACCATTGATGTCATTCCACGCAGGATGGCGTGGTGGGCGTCCCAAGGCTACACATCCCGCTGCCTGAAATCTCCGGACAGCGAGGAAGACGAGGAGGAAGAGGACGGCAGCAGCGTGAGCTCGGTCGACTCGGATAGCGGCGCCATCAGCTACGTCCTGGGAGACGTCACGCATCCTCACACGGCACGTGGGGACGCCATTATCGTCCACTGTGTGGGTACGTGCCACGCCTTCTGACCCGCTAATGATTGTTTGGAAATAAAATATATTTTCTTAGATGACTCGGGCTGGTGGGGGAAGGGAGGCTTGTTCACCGCGCTGGAGGTGCGGTCAGATGAACCACGGCGGCAGTACGAACTGGCAGGAGAGATGAAAGGTACGAGAAGAAAAAAAAGTTGGCGGGGGAATCAAAAACGTAACAAATGCCAACCCTCGGTTTTTCCTCCACAGACTTGGATGTCGGAAACGTGCTGTTTTTCCCCATCGATGACAAACAGTCCCGATTGGACGGGAGCGATCACGTGGGTTTCCGAAAATATACTCACGTGTGCGCTTGCGATGGCGCCGTGTGACTTCCTGTCTTGATTTCCATCACCATGTTCACTTTTTGAGTATCCTCTGCTCCCTCCTCAGCTGGCCCTCATCGTCGCGCAACAGCGAGACAAAGCCAACAAGTTGTCCGGAATCTTTCTGACGGCACTCGACCAAGGCCTGAAAAAGATTCACGCCGCCGCTAAACGGCACAAAGGTGGAAAACGTATCAATAAAATCCAAATGCACTCAGTCAGCCAATTCATTAGGTACACCTGCAATATTGTGTCACATTTTTAAATTCTTTAAGTTACTCTTACCTTTTAAGATTTTTTTCACAATATTTTATATAAATACTTTTTTTAGAATATTTAATGTTAATAAAAATTATTACAACAGAATTAGCACGCCGCTAGATAAACTGTTTTCAATATTGCAAAAATGACATTTAATTTTCGAGGAAAACAATTTTTTTTGTAGGTAAAAGTCTTTTATTTATTTTTTATTTTTTTAAGAAAGTTTCATGAGAATTCTACAAATAACTGTTGTTGCCCTTGTAGTTGATTTCTCACACTGCAGGTTTGAGCAACATTTTCTTGGCGTCGTAGCAGCGTTTTTTTTTTTTATGTCATGGTTAGACTTGACTGACGGGATATGCTAGGACACCCCCCACTCCCGTCACCGCCGCTACCTCTGTGGCTACACTGGAATGCGTGCTAGGTCACATGGTTGGCTGACACTTGTTCTTTTTCTTCACGCTTAAGCGAGCGTGCACCTGCCTCGCATCGGCCACGCCACCAAGGGCTTCAACTGGTACGGCACCGAGCGTCTGATCAGAAAACATCTGGCTTCCAGAGGCATCCCCACTTTCATGTATCCTTTTTTGGGGGGAATGGTTATACAAGAAGCCAATTCTAAAAATAGCTCAAATGATATTAATATCTCCTATTAACGCCACCTTTGAGCTTCCGCTTCCCTTAACCTGGCTGACAGATATTATCACAATCGCGGTGGCAAAAACAAATCCACCGCCACCACCTCTTCGGCGCAGGCGAGCAGCTCGGCCGCCGCGGATGCACAGGAGACAGGCCCATCGTCCCCACGGACTTCCTCGGAGCTGCCATGTTTCATGAAGGGCGTCCGTGTGTTTTTCTACAACCTGACGGCAACGGACAGGAAGAGGCTGGCCCGCTACCTCGTCACATATCCTTGAGAACTGCAACCTGGTGCAAGCACAACTATGAGAAATAATGCAGCTTGTCTCAAAAGTCACTATGCAATTCTTTTTTTTTTTAATTCAAATATTATATTAAAAAATATAGATTAAATAAAATGAAAAAAAAACACGTCGACATCAGGCTTTAAATGGTACTTTGACAAAAAAAAAAAATCACGCACGAGTCCCATTTACCAGCTAAATCATAGCACTCGCTAAGTAGCGCCAAACTTAGCATAACATGCTAACTTACCACATCACAGTGTTTTCTCCACAATAATTAATTTGTTTGTGTTGTCCTGTGTGTGCGAGTGAGACTTACATTTCTTCTTGGGTTGTATTTGAATCATGCTTCCTTAGCTGGAGCGCACTTATGACGGCGATGAAGATGAGGTGATGAGCGGCGAAGTCACGCACATAGTCGCCGAAGTGGAGCACGAGGTCCACGCTCAGGTTAGCTGTGGCAATTTTGACCCCTCTGATGTCATCTGCACATGTTAATGTGATTTATTTTATTTTTTTTGTCACGTGTGAAAGCAGGAGCTGCGGGAATTGACCCGCCGCTACGATCGGGCCGTGCTGGTTGGCAAGGCCTGGCTGGAAGCTTGCTTTTCCCAACAGAAACAAGTCGGCAGCGCAGATTTCGTACTCGCGCTTACATAACTTTAATTGTCTTAGCTCTGTGTGAGAACAATAAAAGCAATGATCACTTCATGCCTGTTTTCATTTTTGGAGACAACCAGCACCAGGTTATTGCAAGCTGACAGAAAGTGATCGACTACCACTGAGTTAAAATGTAAACAATGACAAAAATGTGTTTTGCTCGGCGCTGCGCCAGCGATACTCCTAAGGTGTTTTTTTCTTATTTCCTCAAAACAAATAAAAACAAAATTTATCCAACGGAATCGTTCTAAGTGAGCAGAATTCCCTCAGGGATTTGGACTTAATTGGAGTAGTACTGTCCAGCCTTTACCTTTTGCTGGATCGTCACCTCACTGAAGATCTTTGCGATGTTCTTCTCTTTATCTCTTTTCTTTTTAATCAGCCAGTTCTTCTCTTTATCTCTGAATCGGCCGATGTCATGGCGTACTACCATCCTGTGAGGCACAAACTGTTCATTTTCATTGACCTCTGCTCCTTCATTGACCTTAATTAAGTAAATTAATTAACGTTGATTAATTAATAAATGGGGGGGGCAACACAAAAATTATGAGAAATACTCATAATTTCATTCGCATGAAAGTCTAAATGCTATTTTTGTAGTGTTTAAGTTAGTGAAATCTTTTATATTGTGTAAATGTGCAATCAAGTCAATATGTGGGATACTGAATAAATGAAAGAATGATTAAATTAAATCAGCATGCAGAATAACTTTTTGTGTAAAGTTGAGTAAATAGCTGAAAGTGCGTGGGAAGTCGGCGGAAGGCGGGACTTGGCGGAAAGACAAGACAGGACAGCGAGTGCACTTCACCACAAGTCAGATCACAAAGCAAAATTAAACCGAGCAAGCGTCTCGGTTACAAAGTAGCCGCCGAGCGAGCTCGTTTTCCTGCGAGGGAATTTGCGCGTCGTCGCTTAGGAGTCTCACAACCAACACAGGCTTGAGCGACGGTAAGATTTATTTATTTTTTTCTTGCATTTTTGTAACTTGACAGAAAAAAAATCCAGCAGTATAAATATTGTAATAACGCAGAAGGTTTGGAGTTTTTTTTTCCTCGTGAGATCTTTAGCAAAGGAAAAAATATGTGAGCGAAAATATATTGAGGTCATAACCGCGAATGTCATTTTAAATGTCATTTTATATGTCATACGTCATTCAATGGAACAAATTGCGCGAGGATAAAAAGAATGATTTTATTTGTACTGCAGACATATGCAGACCTGGGCGTGATTTTATCAAACGACTTTAAGTTTTAAAAGCGACGTCATCGCACGTGAACCAAGTCACCCGTGTCAAGCTACTAAACTCCGAGTGTGCGTGTGTGTGTTCTTGTCTTTCTATACTTGTGAGACCCAATCATTGCGTAAGCACATTCTTCTTGCATACCACGAGCTTCTTTCTCGTTTACTGTTAATTTCAACATAAAACAAAAAAAAAAATACATTTTGAGTTTTTAAACAACCACTTTGTTCGCTACCTTTATATTAACGCAAAAATGGGAAACACCATTTTCCCCTCTATTGCTGTGCGTGTGTTGTTTTTTTTTCTATTTTGTGTGATACGGTCATAACATTTCACTGTAACGTGTTACATTTTTTGGGTGGAGACATTTTGAATCCTCAACATAATCATAAATAATTGCGGCGAAAACATAAAATGCCCGGGGGCGTAGTAACAGAGGTGGGGGTTACTTTAGAATAATATGACTCAAGTAAAAAGTAACTTCCGTTTTTTTTTTTTAAATCAGAGTATGTTGCATTAATACATGTGTGTTTGTATTAAGTGCAATGTGAAGACACACATGGATATACGAAGGCTCAATCATGCTGCCAGCTTGCAAATCTCCAAATAGGTGAGTGACACAAAACTTTTAAAAGAAAAGTATTTCTTCACCAAAGTGCAACCAAATCTTTGCCAACAAGAGTCTTATTGGTAATAATCAAGTTGTAATGACACCATCTGCCACTAGATGGCAGGTGTCACTTAGCAGCACTTCTGATACTTGAGTTTAATGAATTGAATTGGTTCCTGAGCTACAGCAACACACCCCAAGAGGATGATGAAACCATGAGCGCAGAACAGCGAGAAGCAAACGCCCCCAAACTGGACTCCTCCTCCCTTTACAACCACTCCGGCGCCTCCACCCGGCTCGGCCCGCAAGGTTCGGAGCAGGACAGGGAACGCAACCCAGACGAGAATTCCTTCTCCGGCCTGAGCTCCTGTTCCTTCCCGCCGGCTCCGTTTCCGAGTCTGGCGGACGGCAGTTGGCCTCGGCAGTCCAGTTTCTCCGGCGAGTGGTCGGGATATCCCAGCAGCGGACCCCCGTACGGCTCGGACCCCACCGAACTCTGTAGCTGCTGCAACCAGAGCTTCCGGTCCGGACACATGTTGAGCCTGGAGCAGCCGTGCTCGCTGCGCTCCGAGCCGCCCAGCCGGCACCACACGCTTCCGCCGTACATGTGCTCCCCGCCGGGGGCCGCCTGCTGGGCCCGGTGTCCCTCCGACACCCCGGCCGGGGGCCCCGCTAAGCTGCCGTGGCATCAGAACAGAGCGGCTTACGCCCCGCAGCAACGTGAGTCTCAACTTGTCGCTGCACACATTTTGCTACGCTTTTCTCAGCTTTGTTGTTAACACACAGGTGACTGCAGACCTCCTTGGGAACGATTCACCCCGACGTGAGTTCATCTTTGGAATTCTTTCCACGTAAACAAACCAGATCATAGGATTCACCGATACATACGTCGCAGCCTGCTTTGCTAAATATTTTGTTTGGCAGGGGCGGCCACAGCATTCCACCTGCGGAGAAGCCGCTGACGCAGAGCATGCCGTTGTCCCTGGAGCAGAGTAAGTAGCTCATGTGACTCTGGAGAGAAGCGTGATTGGTCATCTCGCGCTAAATCACATCTACATGGTCGCAGGGAGGGTGTTCGTCACATATGAGGCGGACGATGACGCGCATGTCAACGAGATCATCAATTTCGTGGCCCTGCTGCGACATAATGGCTTCGACACTCACGTAGGACATTTGGAAAATGTCACCATACTTCCCAGTCCAGAGTGACCGAAATATCAAACATGCTGCTTTCAGATTGACATATTCGAGCAACAATTCCGCAGCATCAGCAAGATCGACTTCATGGAGCGCTACCTCAGCGAGGTGAGTTGCCCCTCTGGGGTTTTGGTCAGCAACGCAAACTGACTGGCATCGTCTACCCCCCTCAGAAAGAATACCTGATTATCATCATCATCAGCCCCAAGTACCACGAGACCGTCACGGCCTCCCACGTCAGCCCCGACAACGACGAGAGGATGTGCAACACCGTCTACATCCACAAACAGGTCCCCGATACAGAACCCCGACAGGAACTTACCTCTCGTTGGCTTCTTGTTGATGATTCTTTTCTGTTCAGCTTCAGAACGAGTTCATCCAGAACGGAAGCAAGAATTTCCGATTCATTCCCATTTTGTTCCCTGGGGCAAAAAAGGTAAGATTGAATGTTCTGGACTGGATTAAAAGGAAACCTTGGGGAACCCTTGTGGTTACCCCAGCAGTGAAGCAATGGATCCAACCTCATCCACACACTATAATTAATTGTAAAATGTAAATATATATTAAAAGCAAAATAGTCATTAAAGTAAAAGGAAGTAAAATCAACAGTTTTACCTGTGAGTGTAGAAAGAAGATAACCAACCCTCTCCACGTTGCCCACAGCGTCACGTCCCCAACTGGCTGCTGAACACACACGTGTACGGTTGGCCGCGGGACCGCGACGACATCCTGCGACGGCTGATGAGGGTTGAGAAATACAACCCGCCACCCATCGGAGAACTGCCCACCATCGTGTCCATCCCTATATAGAGCTTTTCTCAACAAGCTAAGAAGATGAAGAGACATTTTTTGTGACTTCAACGGTTAAGGGCTCCTGGGATTTTGGATTGGACTTTTTTTTTTTTTTACATTGCCTTTGTAATGTTATAGGAAAGACATGTTTAATAAACTTGTTAAAAAAATATTTTAATGGATATAAAAGTGTGGGGGAGAGAAGGGGGAATTTAAGAAAATGGAGGGAAGCCCCAACAGCATCTTTACAAACTTGAGACCTGTTTTTTTGCCCTTAACTTCAAAAAGTGCTCTTTTCTTTCGAAAAACCACGATTGGGCTGGAGGGGGCGGGTCTTGCGGTTCTTTCATTTCCCACCTGCACCTAAATGGGGTCATTTGCTAGCTGTTGACATGGCACGGCAAAAAAAAAAAAAAAAAAAAAAAAAAGTGGTTTAATAGTTTTATTTTCACAAAAGAGGTAACACTGCAGATGCTCATACAGACATCATTAGAAAAAAAAAAAAAATCTGAATACAGTGTTTTGTCTGTATATTGAAAAGTACATGAAATAATATTAATTTTAATAACAAAAAGGGACATCTGTAATAAAAGTGGATTACAAAGTGACATTGGATGTAAATACGTTGCGTTTAGGATAAGTACAAACAATGAAGTGCTATTTGTTCCAAAGCTACAAAATACACATGAAAGCGGGAAGCAGGTTTTATTTCATGATCTATTTTTTTTTTCCAAATTTCCTTCAAGGAAAAAAGTACTATAAAATAAGTTACAGTACAGTGAGTAGCTTTGTGTGTGTATTTTTTTTTTGTTTTTTAAATTTTTGTTCCCATCTGGCAAGCAGAAGACACTCGTGCAGGAATAAGAAGAGTTTCTTCATGACACGCAAACTCTTCTTGACTTCTTTTGTGTGTGCGTGTGTGTGTGAGTGCGTGTGAGGCAAGTAGCACAAATACTTCATGTCATGTGACGCGGGAGGGGGCGCACGTCACACGTCGTCAGCCGGTAAAGGAGGTACGTGTATGTTGAACCTTGGTCTGGTGAAAAAAGCCATCTTCTCTCTATGGACAAATTTAACCCGAGTCACAAATACTGCCGGAAGATGCAAATTTGAAAAGTTTCACGTTTTAACGTGATGGGCGGCAGTTATGGGCCATAGACGCTTTTTCTATTCTCTCCATTTTGTTTCTATTTTATCATCAAATATCTTGGCGAAGATCGACTTGGCGTGATGAGGTTGGTTTGACTGACCTGAAGGTGTGAACGGGAAGCGGCTCCTTGTGGCTCTGCCCCCTCATGTGCAGAAGCTCTTTGGACGCCTTCCTCAGCCTCCTGCCGACCTCCTCCTCCTGACGCTGCTCCTGCTCGCTTTGACCCGCCTGCAACCACGGAAGAAGCGCTCACGTCACGGCAAGCCAAAACTAAAATTTTGCTCCTCAGTGGAACGTGCGTCCGACCTGTCTGTGAGCCTCTCTGAGAAGACAGCGGAAGCGTTCATCCCTCAAGGCCCAGTGGGGCAACTCTCCAGGTTGGCGGGGTGGCGGCGGCGGCTCCTCCAGACGCAGCTTCAGCTCCCTGAGGGCGTTCAGCTCCTCGCTCAGCTGCCTCTGGCGCGTCCTGCAGGCCTGGAGGTCCAGCTCCAGGTCCAGGGAGGTGCGCGTGGGCTGCTCGGCCAGCGAGGAACGGTACGGCTGCTGCTTGTAGCGCAGCGTCCGCCGCTCCAGCGTGTTTCGGACAAAGGACGTTTTCTTTGGTAGGGTGGAGCTGTCGCTGTCGCTGCGGTACAACTGCGGCAACACGTGAAAAATGAATAAATAAAGTGGCATATTTGATTTGTAGCATGTTAGCCATAGCAGCTATTGCTTAGCATCACGTCAAGGTGGTTTGTTTGAACGAGTCTGGAACGCGTTCATTATCACGTACATACTAGGCGGATGATTTAAGCTTTACGAGCTTCTCTATTTTTACGAGCTTTGCCGACATCTTTTACGAGAAGCTACTTACCCTGCAGACGTACTGACTGCGAGCTCCGGGAGAGAAGGTCTGTGAGCGCACAATGGTGCTGCCGCGCATGAAGGGCGCCGCGTGGCCCCAGCGAGCCCCGCCTCTCTCTTTGCCTCGCACTCGCACCGCCTCGGCAAAGTGTCCTTCCGTCATGGTGGCCTTCTCCACCTTCAGCACGGCCACCTTTCCCAGCATCCGTTCGCTCGGCATGCTGTTGCTGCAGCCGCTGTCCACCGACTCGGCCTGCAGCCTCGGCAGCGGGTCCGAGTCCGGGTCGGCGTCAGTGCGGGACAACAGGCCGCAAGAGCTCTCCTGGGATGATAAGAAACCCATTTCAAGACAAAAATCCTAAAACAGTAAATGTTTGAGCAATATACATTCGTGGATTTGACTCTTATTATGAAATCATCTTTACCGGAGCTCTCTGTCTGTGTTCATCCTCAGGCCCATCGTGAGGTCGCCGCTGACCCTGACCCCTCAGATCAGGTCTCTGAGGCTCCGCCCCGCTGAACATTTGGACCCTCAGCCAGTGGTAGACCATCTCTGCACTCGCCTCGCATTCAGCCAGGCCCACCTGTGCTCTGCCCTACACACGATTTACAACCATCGTTTTCTAGAGAAACAATTTTTTCTCTCCTTCGACCTACCAGGAGCTCCTCCTGAGCCTGCGGGCCGAGCGAGCACAGGGACAGCTGCAGGGCACAGCCGGCCAGGGCGTTGACGGGCACGGGAACGCGAAAGCCTTCGTTGAAGCTCACGTGCGTGTGTGGCTCCAGAGCCGTGCAGCAGTAGAAGGCGCAGGCCCGCCCTGCGTCCGGCGGAATCAGGTGCACCTTCACGAAGCTGAAAATACATTTTGACAATAATATTATAACACACTTCTGCACTCGTCTGACAAATGGACAACAAAACCAGAGTGACTGGACTCACACTTTGTATCCGTCCCTCACGACGGACCTGCTCAGATTCCTGAGCTGGAGAAGATGAAGACGCAGGGACTGGGAGGTAGACTCCCACCTGGAACGCAAACAAGGAGAATGTGCAGGTGAAATTTGGAAAAATAAAAATATCAATAAATACAATCGGAAAGTACAGTGAGAAACTCCAATTTGAGCTCAGGCTATGACAGTGGCGCCATCTGGTGGCAGGCTGTGACGAGTCTCATGCTTTTCAGTTAGGAAAAACAAGTTTGGGTGGGTGACAATTACTCACACAGTTTGCTAATGTGGCCCCCCTGGCGTTAGTATAATCCAGATTTATTTGAAGGAGATGTCACAACTTCTCAGTAAGCCACAGATTGGCCTCGCCATAGTTGCTCTACGCAGAGGATAAAGAATATACGGAGGGAAGGAAACTCACAGCAGTCCCAGCTGGATCTGCGTCGGCTCTCCGGCCGACCACATCTGCTCCTTCAGGTAGGACATCTCTTCAGATTCCTCCGCTCTGGTAGAAAGCACACGTAATATTTTTTATAGCTATACTTGACTTTAAATCCATATGTCCGTGTAGCCTCCACTCACCTCCTACCCCAGGCCTCGAAGACGCCGCTGTCCGTGGCCAGAGCGTCCTCGGAGATGCCGGCCGAGACCCTCCTGGTCCTCCTGCTGCTTCTGCTGCCACTGTTGCCGCGCAGCGTCACTCCTGCGCATGACAGTTGAAGTGTGCGTGTGAACGCACAGACCCACGGTCGACCTTTCCGTGCGAGCGGGCAAATGTTTGCACAACGCACGGACACGAATGGACGGACAACATATGTTCCCGTGTATGTGTGACTGGAACGTGGAACCATCAAACTGAGAATGTTTTTTTTTTTTTAATTACTCACCAGTTGAGTTGAAAGGCCCCTGAGAGCTTCCGTCTCGGTGGTTCTTAGCGTCCGCAGGGTACGTGGCGGCGGCGGCGGCGAGGGCATCCTGGGCGCGCAGACCCTCCAGGAGCCCGCGGCCTGCCTGCTCCATGTACTCCTCCGTCATTTGCGTCAGGGGGCAGTCCTGAGACGTGGAGTGGTAGGGCGTGTCCATGGGCGAGCTGGGCGGCGACAGCGAGGACAGCGACGAGCGTGACGACAGCGAGGCCAGCGATTGCGGCGTGTCGTGAGCGCGCTTGGCCTTGCTAGGCGCGGCCGGCTCAGGCGTGTACGTGTCCCTGGACGCCGCCTCCGGGGGCGGGGCATAGCGCAGGTGGGCGTCGGCCGGCTCGTCGTGGCGCTCGTATTGCGGCACGCCGTAGATGTCGCTGAAGCTGATGGAGCTGAGGGAGCCGCGGCTGGACGCCAGGGAGCCGCGGCTGGACGCCAGGGAGCCACGGCTGCTGCTGGACGACACCGTCAGGGAGCTGGCGGATAGGCTGGCAGACACGCAAATGAAATTTCAAAACGGGATGAAGTGAAGAGAGCTTTACACCATAACACACCTCTTGAGCTGCGAGTGAAGGTAGGTGGTGATACGCGTGGCCTCCTCCAGTTGTCTCAGCAACACATTTCTCTTCTCCTGCTGCAGAAGTCTGGACACAAACATTAAGCAGTTACACGGTGAGTCGAGTCGAGTCGAGTCGAGTCGAATCGAGTCGACGCTGACCTCTGATTGGCTCCTTGACTCTGTGAGCTGTGAGCCCTCTGCACTTCCTCCTCCAATCGGCAGCGTTCCTCCTCCAGCTGGCGCAGCGTCTCGGGAGCGGGACTGGGTTCCGGACTCTGACCAGGATCAGGAGCCCGATCGGGAGCATGAGCCTTCTTGTGCTGCTTACTAGCCATGATGATGTCGTGCAGAAGAGCCTCCTTCTCCCGCAACAACTGCATGAAATCTCGGTCCCGGTCGGCTTCGGCTCGGCCCGACCAGCTCTCGCTGTCTAGCTGGGCCAGCTGGTGCTGGATACTCTGCACCCTGGTGGACACGTAGGTGACCCACACTCATTAAATAAATATTAGATATTTTTTAGGTGGAAGTAAAAACATATCGGAAAGACGCTTACTTCTTCTTGGCCTCCTCGTACTGCCAGTTGACTTTGACTTTGTCCACCGTGTGAGAGGAGTCCTGTAGACAAGATGGCCGTCAGTGAACGACTCACAGGTCCGACTCACGTGAGGATGAGGGTACGACCTCTCCCATCATCATGTCCGTCTGACAGCCGGTGTCGCAGTATTGCTGCTGATGCTCGCCCGCCACCGTGGCTCCGCCCCCTCCGCTGCTATTGGCCACCTCGCCGGCTGCGTCACCCACAGACAAGCTGCTCTGGAAGTTCACCGTCATCTTGGCCAGGCTCTAAAATGACACAAATATTGATTGTAAATCGTCAAGGAGCTAATGAAGGACCGAAGAAGTTGCAAATAAACAAATGAGAATTTGCCGGTGAGTCACCAGCTTTGTCATGTGGGAATTCTTTTTTTTCTTGTCTGGCGGAATGAGTGGAACGCGCCAGCTGACTCACACGTCTGGGAAGACGTTGAGCAGTGAATGAATCGCACCTGGATGAGGTCCTGCCTCTCCTTCTCGCCGGCGCTGATGGCCTTTTTGATGCTGCGCAGCTCGTTGAAGATGGCCTGGGCCTCGTCCAGCTTGTAGTTGGTCTGACTGCACGACATCTTGCGGTCGATCCTGAACCGGGACAAAAACATTTAAAGATATTTTGGATTATATAATAAAAGATAAATCAATATTGATGACAAAAAAATTCTCGCTGATTTTAACCCGAGACGAGTTTTAGGACTGGAACGTGGTCATCCTATTGTTCAAGCTGCTTTTCAAGTTTTCCTTTCAAAAGGTTTCCTCAGTACGTATCCAGTGTCTCCTCTGTCACACTGTGCTTCAAAGTTTCTTTTCATCATTGAGCTCCAGAAAAACAAAACGGAACCAATCTGCCGCTGTGGCCCTGAGGTGAATCGGCTTATGTTCTATAGCGTGGTTGCAAGGGAGGATAGGGGGGTGGGGTGAGGTGGTGGGCGCCCTCCTCCACCCCTGTCACCGGGTCTGGCACGTGGCCGCCGTGCTCACCGCAGCCCGCTTCCTTCACGGCCCTTCAACAGCAGGTAGTGTTCAGCCAGCCATCAGGCAACAAGACCTGCTTTGTTCAGACCCCCAACACCCCCCCGCTGCCTCACCTCCATCACAAACCCCCACCACGCCACACACACTAGCAAGGCCGTGGAGTTTATATGCTTATAAGAAGGAGGGGGGGGGGGGGGACCCATACTGAAAAAAAAAAAAAAAAAGAAACATACTACTTGAGTTAAGCTATACGTCCTGAGAATGAAGTCATGATCCAAAAATATCATTGGGTGTAATTGTGAACGACGGCAATCTGACTCCAAAAAGGGTCATTTTAGAAGAATAAAATATTTACAAAAATAAAATAGAATTAAAAAATATTCTAGGAAAAATGCAGTTTTACAAAAATGTAAAAAAGTTGTAAATTTACAAGAATAAAATTCTACTAAGATTTGTAATAATAATTAAAAAAAAAATCTAACTTTCATGAGAATAAAGTGTATTCTCTTTCATACAAATACAATTCCACACAAATGCGCAACGACGTGAACAACGTACGTAATGCCCCGATCTCCGTTGAAGATAAAAGGCTCGATTGTGTCGGCGAGCGAGTCAAAAGTGTGCGTTTGATCTGATGCCACACAGTGTGGACGACCTATTGGCCACAACAGCCCGAGGTGGCCCCCGCTCTCCACAAACACAATGCAAACATACACACAATGCGCAACAAACACACACACAATCTGTGCAGGTTATTCTGGGAACGTGTGCAGTTGTGTACATCTGGTAGATAAGCGAGTCAGGAAGTGCTGAGGAATTTGCTCACAGATATCTCGCTGTACTGTTTTCCAAACTGTGCACCCCCCCTCTCCCTCCACTTCCTCTCCTTGGCTCCCTGCACTCTACTGGTGCATCCTCTTCCTGAGGTGGGGACCCCCCCCCCCCCCCCCCCCACTCAACTCCCACTCCCTTTTCCAGGGACCCTCCATTTGCAATTACTCAACGTGCTTTTATTCCCCGTCCTGTAGGCGGCAGAGCTTCACTTTCTCCCGAGACAAAAAAGAAAGCGATTGTCGTTTTGTCGTGCTGTTTAGCGAGTACGAGTGAACAAGTAAGCGGAAGTTAGCTAGCCTCTAAAAAGCTAGCTTTTTTTTTTTTTTAATGACAAAATTGTGTTTCAGTGTTTTTCATCTTTTGAAAGTGGAGAGTGAGAGAGCGCCAAGGGGAAAGGGTGGTGAGGAAGAAGGGTGTTGACGAGGAAGGGTGGCGGTCACACTCACTCCTGCAGCGTCTCCACGCCCATTTCCTTGTACTGCAGCTCCTGCCTCACCTGGGCCAGCTCGTGCTTCAGTCGGGAAAGCTGCAAAGGCCACGAGGACCGGGAAAGGGCAGATCATTAGGTTTCCTCTCCATTTAAATTGCACGCTCAGCACTATCACACCCACTGGCTGCGTGCCACTTTTTAAAATTGGAATAAAAGCACCAGTGAGTATAGTAAATGTTTAAAAAAAAATCCAAGACAAAGGAAATTAATTCGTCTCATTAAATCAAATTATTGCAGATTTTCACAATTTCATAGATTAACAGGATAATTCACCATTTTACATTTTAATCGCGATGAATGAATTTCCCGAAAGAAGAGAAAAGCTTCGTGACCGCCGCCCGTGTCATTTCATTATTCATTTTTTTTTTCTTTTTGGGGTCAACTGACGAGTACAGCGGCGTCATGCGGATTGCGCTGCCCTCGGCGGCGAGGTCACCGTGAGGCTACGCGGACAAAAGTATTAGGACACCTAAAGGGAGATGAATGTGCTACATTAGCGTCGTATAGAACCCAAAATATGAGCCGCCTCGCCTCGCCGTGACCTTTTGATGTTGAGCTCATCCTCATCCTCGAGAGGCCCCGGGCCACGGTATCCTGTCGGGGCAACACCCCGCCCGACCGATCGGCCGCCCGCCCAGCTGCCCCCCCCCCCCCCCCCTCTGCCCCGGTGGCAGCCCATTGTTCTCCCTTGATAATGACTCACCCGCTCTCGCCTACAAGCCACTTCCACTTTGATTTGGTCGGGGTCGTATTTCGCGCCTGAGGACGAGCCGGAGATCGCTGTGGACACACACACATGAGAAAGAAAGCAGAAGTGAGTTGCGGCTTGCTGAAAGCAGAATCTGAGGTGAAGATGAAACCAAAATACAAAAATAAAAACAAATAAAAATAATTGGGTGTTCCAGATGTACTCTGACATTCAACTTGATGTGAAAAGGACGACCAACGATTCTCATGGTCATTCGTCGTAGCCTTTTTTTAATGTCGCCGACCACGCTAGCGTCTTACCGCTGCTCGCAACGGAGCGGCTGTCCTCGGAGAGCTCGTGGAAGAGCAACATTTCGCGCTGGGCCAGCTCCAGACGCTGCTGCTTGACCAGGTACATCTCCTTTTTGGCTCGGAGGGCCTCCTGCGCCACCACCAGGTACTCCTTCAACATGCGCTCCTGCTCCTGCCGCCATTGGGTGCGCGGGTTCTCGATCTGGGTGGTCTCTGAGGGACGCCACAAGGGGAGACCGCCACCAGTGAGACAAGAGACTAAACCTGCAGGTATCGGGTACTCGTAGAGGACCTCAATACCAGCCACCCGATACTTAAGGGGGAAAAAAGTACAGATCGCTGTGGGCTACTCACTGTTGATGTGGTCGATGTAGTAGACGCCCACTTGCTGGTCGTAGACCTCCTCCCAGCCGAGGGGCAGCTCATCTCCGACGCAGTCGGCGAACGTCAGCGGCTTGGTGATCCTGAAGAGACGACATTAAATCGGACTGATTGATTGATTGATTGACACTCCAACCAACAATACAGTCCAAAGTCGCAGTCGTCTCGATCCTTCCAATGAGGCAATAATTTTTTTTTTCTCGTTTTTGGAAAACATTCAACTATAACTCAAACCAGCATGTCGACAGGTGTGACTGGTCGCGTGTCAGGCAGGTGACAGACAGGTGAAAGTGCGCACGCACAGACAACAAGGAGGCAAACACCTCATTTCAAGTGTTTGCGAAAGGTAAACACACTCAAGTCATGTCTGCACACACAAGTAGGAGGAAGAAAAGCCGTTCGAACAGCAGCTACCACGTTCGGGGAACTCGTGTCATCTTGGGAATTGATCCCAACGACCCAAACAAAATAAAAAACTTTAAAAAAAAGACTTAGAGCACTTTACACATTTCTTGACGGAGCCTTCCAGTCTATATTTTGGACGATTAAATTAATTCCATATCAGCAATTGTCAGCAATCTCAAGCAATTTCATTTCTCTGGTTGTTGTTGTTCAACGTCACCGCCTTGAGGGGGAAAAACATGTCCGCTCGGAGATTCTAATCATACTGCATGTGAATGTTTGCTTTGTTCCGCAGTCTTGTGACGGCGTGGTCACTTCTGTCTCTCAAAAACACACACACACACACACACACACACACACACACACACACACACACACACACACACACACACACACACACACACACACACACACACACACACACACACACACACACACACACACACACACACACACACACACACACACACACACACACACACACACACACACACACACACACAAGGCAGACGCGCATATTTGTACATGCAGCAAAACGAGTTGTCATAGTGACACAGTGACTTCCAGTGACCCCGTATCATGGACAATAAAATAAAAAGTCTTTAATTTAATCTCAAAATAATTTTATAAAAGTATTTTAAAGCGTTGTGTGTGTGTGTGTAACATTCCGTGCACACATTCCATACATCGGTGTGGCGAAAAAGAGTTTTCTGAAATTAGCCGAGGCAAACTCGCAAGCATGTCCAGCTGTGGAGCGACGCTTTTGCACCTTCCGTGAAAAATATATTTAGTTGTCAAGAGACATTTGCTAATTCTAGAATAATCCGGCCCGGAGGATATTTCCATCCCGTGCCAGCCGCTTTTTGCCCGGCGACAGGGTCGCCCGCCGCTGGCGTGAGAAAGGCATGTGAAACTGGAGTCCAGAAATTCTCCAACAAGCGGAATCTCCTCACTTTTTGTTAGAAGACAAATATCAATCCCAAATTAAATCTCATTTTTTAATTAGCAACCTGGAAGCCCCCCCCTCCCACCCCTTCTATAGCTGGCCCACAAAAAAGGCCACAAGTGGTGCCGGCCTCAAAATTCCATTGTGTGTTTAAAAAAGAAACGTGAAAACAACTTTGGGAGGAATGTCACTCACGCTCGGGCCTCGTCTGAGGCGGGCGGGCGGGCGGGTGCAGGATTTCAGAGCTCGGCTTAAAGCAGCTGATATGCAGACGGAACCTTTATGTGTTAAATCCGATAGAAATAGGCCTCCTAAAAGTAGCGGGGAGAAGCGATGAGGCTGGGCTGGGAATAAGTGTCGCTGCTCTTATTTGGCCAGGAGAGTTTCGTGGAAAGTACGGCGGAAAAGCCCCAGGTTCCGAGTCGCTTGTTTGTAGCGCTTTTGCTAACTAGCGTAGCATCACAACTGGGATGAAAAAAGGGGCCCAGTTAGTGCAGAAGAAACTACAGCCCACTATTATTTTTAATAATATTAAGTTAAAACTACAAATTAATTTATACTGTTGCTATTGTTAGACACTGACTGTTCGATTCAACGGAATTGGAATCGAGTCGTTCGCCCGGAGCACAGCTAAAGCGTTGAGGGGACGACTTTTTGTACTTTTCAATAAGAATTGCGCACCAACGTGGAACAATAGAGGCCCTGATAGCTCGCAGAGTTTGGCATGTCCTGTTTAGGTTGCATTCTTCTGAGCGGGGCCCGTTCACGGACAACTTTTGGGCCTCCGTCACTCTTTGACTCCTTAAAACCGTATTTTTTTTCTCCCCCCAATATATACAAAATGCAAAAAATGGCTGAATGTCCAACATGAAAAAGTTTGAAAATAAATCTATTTAGGTCACTTCACAGTCAAGATAGCACGGATGATGAAAAAAATAAAAAGAGCACACGGGCCAGATGACATGGAGCTCAAGCGACGCCCCCCTTGGCACATAATGAAAACACTGTGGGAAGCAAAATAAAAGCGGGGTTCAGCGCATGTGAATAACCTCTGGGCGCCTGCGAACACAGCTCACCCTTTCCAGAATAATTGAATTTGGTGTGCTTTGTGCGCCGGCATAATGGCCTCCCTTTGCCGGGCGCAGGCTTGCATAACAGAGCTAATAGAGGGGGCCCGCCGGGACGGGTTGCGGACACGTGGGAACCACCCCACCGCGGCCACTCCCCCTTACACCCGCTTCTGACGCTTTTTTTCGGAGGCTGCGAGCGAGCATTAGTGTTGAACATGCCAAGCGTGACGCTCATTCCACTGGAACAAAAAAGACCCACGCAGCGGCGTGAGTCGGCAATGGCGTCCCCGAGTGAACTGAGACCCCCCTCGGACAAGCAGATGTGATTATATTCATTTAAATATAAATTGTACCAAAAAAAAGAATTTTATTACAATTATTATTTTTGAGAAAATACAAAATAATTATTCATCCAATTATTTTTATTATTTAAACCCTTAAAAAATCTGAATTATTATTTGAGGAATGTTTTGAAGTGGTCTCGACAAGGTAAACAAAAGCCATCTGCTCTACCGAGGAATCCCTTCTGTGCGTTCTTTGCACCTTAACCCAATTTTTCGCAACATGCCGCGAGCTCACGCAAACATCCAGTCAGCGAGCGCACGCCAACGCCGGGCGGCGGCATCATGAATCGTAACAACCATTGACGATTATGCTTGGCCTTCAGTGGCTCTTGTGTTTTTCGCCAGCGGGCCAGTCAGCAGACTCTCGGCCTCACACTCATCAGGAGACCAATCTCGCTGTCCTTGCAGACGATTTTTATTTTCCCACATAGTGGAGGCTGTTTTATTGAAGAACAAGAATCCTGATTTACGGGTTTTTCGAGACGCCAGTCGTTTTATGGACGATTTTTTTTTTTTGCTTTCGAACAAAAATGTGAGAGTCACAACAAGCGGCAATTTGGCAGCAACGTGTCGACATATCTAACAACACTCAGATGTATGGATTCTTTATCCTCTGCAAAGAACAACTTTATGGCGAGAGAGGTGTTCAAATCCGGTCCTCGAGGGCCGCTACCCTGCATGTTTTAGATGTTTCTCTGCTTCAACACCCCTGATTGAAAGGATCAGGATGGTTATCAGGCTTCTGTAGAGCTTAGGGTCATTGAGGGAGGGAGGGAAAGATCTAAAACATGTAGGGAAGCGGCCCTCGAGGTTTGGACACCTCTGTACAATTAGCATTTCTGTACTAACGGCATTTGTGGTCACAAATCACTTGCGAGTGACTCGATCAATCCGGTCACGGTAACGCCGCTTGCAATCGTCCAACAGAACTAACTGCAGGCGAGTAGCAAAAGAATGTTTGGAATTTTCGCCATCCGTCCATTTTCAACAGGGCTTATCCTGTTCAGGGTCACGGGGGGAGGCTGAAGTCTAACCCAGCTGACTTAGCGTACGAGGTAGGACACACACCCTGGACTGATGACCCGTCAATCAGGCGACTCACACACAATCATTCACACTGACTCGCAATTCGATTCTGCTGGGAAGAGTAGAATCGGCAAAAATGATTCTTTTCAAAAGTCCTAATATCCGTTCAATGACACCAAATCTGAACGATTGCTTATAAAATTGTACGTGTTGTATTTTGATTTATTGAAAGGTCAACATGGGCTTGGGAAAGGAGCCATTCTTTCAATGGAGAAAATCGATGAATCACTGGAAAACTGCTGATGAAGCAAAAACCAGGTTTTTCTAATCGGGATGACGCGCAACTTCTGCATTCATTTGGTTTGAATCACTTGAAACGAGACAAGAGTCATATTATGGAAACGTTTAAATAACTCGTACGGCCTTTGTGATGTATTAAAGCTTTGTCGGGTCGATGTAAGCTCACACTTTGACCATCCTCGGCTGGCAATATTTCAGATTTATTTAAGGATGATTTTTCATTCCTGCTCACACACTTCCCAGTTGGAGCTGGGGGAAAATTCTCTTCCACTTAGGGTATTTTGACGCAAGACATATTTTGGGATTTTTTTTTTTTTTAAAGTGAGAGGGGGAGCACAATAAGTATCTTTGAATCGGCCCGGCTTCGAATTTCCGATCCATCCTCAAAAGTGCTCGGTGGATTCCCAGTCCCGGTTGGAGGCGCGCATCCTCCCCGCGGCTTTTCCCAGCGGCCCAACTTTAGCAACATTCCTGACATAGTTTTGCCTGGATTTCTGGGAGATGGAGTTTTCACGGCCACGCACACACACGCAGTTATAAAAGTGGCAGTCTCACACACATTTTGTTACATTGGAAAGGATGTAGTGGAAATAAAGTATACAGAAAAAAGGAGGTGATTAAAGTGTGAGGGGAGAGATGATGGAATGCTGCAGATCAATGGAAGACACACACAAATAAATACACACATTCACAATTTGATTAGTTGATCATATTTGGAATAAAGGAGAAAAGATAATCAGGCTCGACTAAAGAGTTTGGATTAATACTGGAAGTCTTTGTCATCAACATACACAAGGGGAGTGTGTAAAATGGGAATGGAAAACGAAAATATTTGAAAACAAATTGTTACTTTTAGGAACAAGGAGGGTTTAGTTGCGTGAGTGATGAAGGAATGTTAATTTGTGTGAAAAGGAAGAACAATAAAATCCCCCAAAGCATCATTCTGACATTTTTTCTTTTCAAGTAAAATGCGTCGAATGACGTATTCGAGTTTCTTACCTGTCTCTGGGGTCTATCCACGACGTTTGCCGAGTGTTATGGTCGATGAAGAACACTCTTCCGTCATAGTCTCGGGCTTCCTCCCATCCGGCGGGCAGCGGTAGCTCGGAGCTCTCTCGCCGCTTGCCGCCGCCGCCGCCTCCGCCCGGCCACGGCATCGCGGCTGGTCGCCGCTGCTGAGCGGAGGGCTCCAGCCCCGTTGCTTCTTTCCTTCCTTCGTCGTCGTCGTCGTTTGCTCTCAGTGTCTCCCCGGGCCGGCCAACCAGTTGCTCCTCTTCACCGCATCGCGGCCCCACGATTGAAAAGAGCAAAGTTTTCGCTTTACAAAGAAAGAGGAGGCGGCGACGGGACTCTCACGGTGCTCGCGCCTCCATGTTGGCCTGATCCCTCCGCCACCATGTTTCATTCCTCCGTGTCCTTATTCGGGCCGGGGGTGGATTTGCATAAACGGACGGACGTGCGGGGCGAGCTCGGCCACTCTTGTCCAATCCCCTCCTCTTGTCTGCCTCCTCCGTGTCCACTTTAAAACAGCCCCTCTTTAAAAAAAAAAAAAAAAAGGAAAGAAAGAAAAAAAGTTGACTTTTTTTAAGTCGGTCACTCGACTTGACTTTGGCTAATTAATCCCCGCTAATAATTTATTATTATATAACATGTTGAATCGTGTCATTAAACGCCGATAATTCCACTTAAATTGTCATTTAATTGACTATTTTGACCATCGAAAGCAAGATTAATGACAAAAAAGTTTCCTCAAAACAAACAAGTTTTCCCTCCGGTGCAAACTCTAAGCGCTTGAATAGTTTTTCATATACTTTGGCACCACCTACAGCACAACATGAATATTGCACCCATTTTCCCCACTCAATGACGTCATGTGTTTTTTTTTACCGTCATGGTAGTTGCCTTTGAAAAAAGTATTTTTGACGAAGAAAGGAGTTGACATCCAGATATCTGTTCTCAAATGCATAATATAAAATTGGAAAGCTGTCAGAAAAATATAACTCAAGTAGAGTAGAGTAGAGTAGAGTAGAGTAGAGTAGAGTAGAGTAGAGTAGTTAGAGACTATTTGTACTCGGTTACTTCCCACCAATGGTGTGTGTGACTGAGAGCGTCACTGCAGTCAGCTGAGCGTTTGTTCTCCACCTGAGGGGGAGTTTATCTCGGCATTCTTATCTCCTGCATGGCTTATGAGTGTGTATGCATATGTGTGTGTGTGTCACATCCATCTCACATCCTAACGGTGATCCACAGCCTCCTCCCACAGGCCGTTTCTCACAGGCCCATATGAACACTCCACAATAGGCCGCAGTGTCACTCACAATGTGTTGTTTACAAAGGCAGCACCATTCAGATATTTTCAGGAAAAACATCTTTCGTAAATTAAATAAAACTAGGGGCTGCTGGTAATCCTACTCCCAAAAGCACAGGTGGGTTGCGCCGATGTGGGAGTGGTCACATCCAAAATCAATTAGGTCGGTTGCAAATGTCCGACGTCGACCACTTCGGCCTGTTTTATGAGTTCGTTTTAGGAAATAATTCTGTTGGTTAATTTGCATTAAATTTTCATGTATCGTAGTCAGAAGGCTTTCGCAAACAGTGATATCGACTTTTTGCAACGAGTGAGCGACTCTGCCCACGCCGCCCATTGGCATAGGAAGTAGGGAGGGCTGTAGAGGGGAGGGCCGAGGTGCCCCTGCTGCCCTTCCCCTCTCCCCTCCCTCCAGTAGAGGATGAGCGCTCCTCTGAGTGGCAGCACTTGGTGCCAGGAGCTCCCGGGCCCTCCAGCCTCTTAGCAAGCAGCTCTCGCTCAAGCTGATGGAGGGGTGCGCCTGTCGCGCCCTGGAGCTACCGGGCATGCTGCTGTACGCCGGCGCCTGGCTGTGCGTCCTGGGGGCGGTGGTGTCGCCGCGCTGGCTCAGCATGTCCACTTCCATGCTGCCCGTGGAGAGCTACGAGCTGGGTCTGTGGGAGACCTGCGTGGTCCAGGACATGGGCGGCATGGAGTGCCGGGCCTACGACAGCCTGCTGGGTCTCTCGCCCGATCTCAAGCTGGGTCGTGTGCTCACCTGCGCCTCCCTGGCGGTCGGTGCCCTGGGCTTCATGGTGGCCATCCCCGGTCTGTCGCTGGTCAACGGCTGCGAGGAGGACGGCGCCAAGAGGACGCTAGGCACAGCGGGCGGGGTGCTGGGCATACTCTCCGGGGTTCTGTGTCTGATCCCCGTCTCGTACGTGGCGCACGTGGCCGTGGTGCGCTTCTTCGACGACGCCCTGCCGGACGTGGTGCCCCGCTGGGAGTTTGGCGATGCCCTGTTCTGCGGATGGGCGGGGGGCTTCCTCCTGGCGCTAGCCGGGCTCCTCCTGGTGCTCGCATCCCGCTCCACCGGCCGAGACCCGCCCCCTCCCGCCGGCCCGCAGCGGAGGTACCAAGTGATGAACACGGTGCTGGCCCGGGCAGAGTACGTATGAAGGCCCGTCACTGGAAAACATCGCAATCAAGCAATCAGTTTCACTTCTAAAATGTACATAGATGTGTAAATAGATGAATAGATGCTGCTAAAAACCATAGAAATATCTCTTGCTCCTCTATCAGTGGAATGTTTCAAGCTAAAATATTCCGATTGTAAAATGAGCACTCAATCTGTATGAGCTGAATGATCACAATAAATCAAACTGAGATTACATGTGTAAGTCATTTAAATTGGTACTGTATCAGCTAGATAGCGCTCGAGCTAAAACAGCCACCAAGGAAAAAAATACCCTAATATACGCCCAACCATATTTACTCCTGGGGGTCCGGTGCCCCAAGCTTGTTATGCCACCAAAAATCAGGGCACGCGTTCCTCCTCTTCCCAGTGACTTGGACCAGGGCCTTGTGTTTTGCCGTTGGTGGAAACGCAGCGTGAGGTTAATTCCATCGTATTTCCTGCTCGCCGGCCCAGTTAAGCTGCGTTTAATGAACGCCTTAATTTGCCAAACAGTCAGAGGCCGTCGGCTTGGCTGGAAAGCAACAAGAGCACAAAACGTACTGGACATGCAGCATGTGGAGTTTGCGCTCATAAGAGGAAGCTAATTGACCATTTTGTAATGTTTGGAAACATTAGGCCACAGGTTACTTCCCAGGTGGCAGAAAACGAGCGAGTCGGTTTTTGATTAGAGCTGAACCGATGATAAAATGTTGTAATTTCGCAGAGAGTAATGGCTAGCCTATGAGTTAGCATCACTGCTATAACAGTCATGCTTTAGAAAAAGTCAATATTAGCCAATCCCCCGATGATTATGTTAACAATGTTGGAATTTTTCAACATCTTTTCAACAAAGCACAATCTGAATTAACCAACAAAATTCAGTTTTCATCCAAGAAGTGGGCGGCCATTTTGCCACGTGTTGACTGAAAATGACATCATAGCTACTCAGGTATTGACCAATCACAGCTCAATAGTTTGGCTCACCTGTTTTTTTAATTCAGTCATGTGACATTCACAAGCTGAGCCGTGATTGGTCGTCGGTGTATAATAAACTAAAAAGGAGCTGATTGTGTGATTTGAAGGGGATAATGAGACTATTAATGATCTGTATTCGTGTCTATTGGACACAAATGGATGTTTATTAGCAGACTGCACATTTTACCTGCTGAGTTTAGGCAGCAGGGGGAAACAAGCCCCCCACTCACACACACAAGATGTTTGGGATTATTAAACCTCCGCAGATTTAGAAAATGACCTCCTGCTAACATGAAGTGGAACACAAACAAATAAAACTTGCTGGAAGACTGCAGTTCTCCCATGAGAGCTAGCAAAAATATTAAGTAACCATACAAATTAAAACATAAAAAGGCTACTTTGACGAAGTAAAAAAACGGATATTTAGAAAATAAATTAGAAAAAGCAGTACTCAAGTCTGAAAAAGTCTGAGGATTATTATCGAGATGTTTTATCTTTGCGTTGACAGTAAACCGAGCCGTAAAAGATGCAAGATTTGATACCATAAAGGTCAGTCGGAGTTCAGAGAGCACATTTTTATCGCTGTCGCAAATCTTGTGGGTTTACTACACGGAAAATCAAACCACACGTGGAACATTATATCATGCAAAACTGCTTCCAAAATAATATATAAATATATTATTTTGTTCTCAGTACTTTAGTTTATATGCAAAATGAAGATCAAATTTTTTTTTTTATTGCTCATTTTTATTAACCTTGAGTTTGAAATAACAATTAAGCATCAGATTTTTTTGTTTTTTTTTCAGAATTTCTTACTTCCCGCTCTTATGTTGTGCTGGGTTATTCTTCCGATAAATGACACAGCAGATTAGATAAGAACGACATGTCATGTCAGTCTTATCTGCAACTCGGGGAGAATGCACGCCAAGAGCGTTGTGCTCCTTCACTTTGGGGTATGTGCTCCAAGCGCCACTTGTGCTCTCCACTCATGCTGGACTTGTGTTTGTGACGGCAGCTCAACAGCCTTTTGTTTGGCCCAAGTGGGCCGCCCGCCGTTCTCTTCTCTTCTCTCCACTGGCTAGCTGGCTGGCTGGCGGCCCCCTCTCCGAAAGCTCACGTGTTTGTTAGCCTCCTACATCCAAGTTCACATTGTCAAGCTGACCCTCCAACATGCCTCACGCAATCTTGCATGCTTGTATCATGAGAGAGCATGTGATGTCATAACAGAGCTTAATAAAATGTATTTGGGGTTAATTAAAATATTTAACGCAATTATCATGGGCATCAAATATTTGTACAAAAAAATCCAAATTTATTCTGTATATCACTTTTCCCAGCCTTTGAAAATTTTACCATTACGACACTTCATCAGGATGAAAATCGGGATTATCCCTGCCTCGCTTGTCCTCCTGAGCCACCCCCCGTCCATGGAGCTCGGGTTCGAGAGTCCACCACACGTATCGGTGAGCGAGAAAGAGCAACGCGCTGATGAGCATGAGGACGGTACCCAGGAAACCCATCATGATGGCCGTGCCCACTCGCTGTCCAGCTGGAGCAGCAGGAAGCCTGAACCTAGGTGGGAAGGGGATGGTAGCGTTGTTCGCCACCGCGCCCGCGTTCCACACCAGGGGGATCAAGACGAGCACGGCTGTGAGGAGATAGAGCGCCCCCGCAAGGATGAAGACCCCACGCACGCTGCCGCGATGCTCCAATGAGAAATAGACCCGCCTCACCGCCCGCACTGCAGCGACATTGCTCATCAGGCCGCCCAGCATGGCTAGCACCATGAGAACCTGCGCCACCCGGATCTCCACCGGGACAAAGCTGTCTGAGATAGCCATAGTCTGGCAGTTCTCCATCTTGGGGAGGGTATGACTGTGGAAGCACGCACGCCAGATGCCCACCCAGGCCACGCCCGAGGTGATGACGGACGTGAGGTTGTCGGGGTTTACGTGCCACCGGCGCCACTCGTCCATGCCCGCCGTGGCCATGGTGAGGATCCATGCCAAGCAGCCAATCAGCAAGCCCAGAAACTGCCAGTGGGCTGTGTGTGCCAGGAACAGCATGATGAGGATGATGGTGAGGTCAAGGGTCAAGTTGCTCTTGATTTGTCTCCCTAAGGAGAATTTTGTGACGGGACAGCTGTGTATATGAATAAAAACAAAACGTCATCAACAATCTATGTATCATTAATTCTTTCACTCTATATGTCCATTCATAAATGCAAGAATAAAAAAGTGGCAAAAAGAAGCCAGATTTGTCATTTCTAAATTTTACATCAAAAATACAAAATGGAAAAATGTGACTCTTGAATTGAAATTTCAACACATCAAATTTCAGTCATCATGAAATATAGGAAAATAAGGAATAAAATAAGAGACCTACCATTTAATTAAAAAGTGATTCTCGTTCAGCTGAGCAACGTTGATGACTTGCCAGTGAAGTTGATGATGGCTGACATGTTGACCATCATGTTTAAAGATGGCTGCCGTCAAGAGGGAGAAATATTTTAAAGTTATTTGTAGCTTTTAGCACCATCACAAGGTCAGCTCAGATGGCACATTACAAAAACTTTTCTATCTCACTGACACAAATTTACACTTTGTCTGAATTCAAATGTAAATAGTTACCTGTAAAGAATTTCCAGCCAGAGTGAAAATTTCCAAACGTTAGCGTCTTAAAAAACGACAAACTGACAGCGGCGAGCGCACGTTGCGACTGTAAAAGATGTTCTCTCACACTATCAGCAGCCCAGCAGGGCTTGGCTGAGTTAATGAGTGACACTGATGAGCTGATCGCCAAGAAAATTTAAAACAATCACACACAAAAAAGACAACATGAATTTTTTCTTATATTTGGATTTGATTTTAAAGCAGGTTGTGAATGCTTTTTGTGTGTGTCTAAATGGAAACTACCACAAGAGGGCCCTCCCGTGCAATTCTAAACAAAAAAAACCTCAGATAAAGTGTTATAAAAAGTCACAAATGTTCATAATATAGAACAATACATATTTCTTCAATTTAGCACGGCCCGTGAGAGGACGCTGTGGTGGTCGGCAGGCACTTGCCACTAAATGTCAAGTGCATCTCCTGTGCGGCCAAGTGCTCTGTAAAATGTCAACGACAGGCGGCGAGGGGTCACGCAGGACCTCACTTCAAGGCTGATGGACAAATTAAAAAAAAAGTGGCGTGAAAAGATGAGTTTCGTCCTAGTGTAGTGCTCTGAGCGCAAAAAAAAATGTCATCCGCCTGCTGTGCTCAACCAAAGGCTACAATAAATTACTAAAAAAAAAAAAACAGAAAAAGAACCCCGGTTGTATCGCAGTTAATTTCATGTCCCAGCTATACAGTGTTTTTTAAATCATTCAATTTGTTAGTCTTTTTTTGACAGTGTGCAGTCAAATATAAGCGTTGTGCACCTTTAATGTAGTACCACTTTGTGCCACAGCGTGGAGGGCAGCACTAGCGTGAGTGACTTGGCCACATAATGCAGACAAAGAAGAGTTTCACACCTACTGCACTGTAAATGACTCAGTAAGCTGCTGTAATTTGTTGTTTTTAAAGTGGCAGAAGGCAAAGCTGTGTGGTTCTTCTTTCAAAAAAATTCTATTGTTTTTATGTTTAATATAATAGGGAATGGAATTTAACAACTATTTGAAATGTTCGCTCGCAATTCAAAGCAAAAATATTTTCCAAACGACAGGTTGTATCTCATAAACTGGGTCAATTGTATCTCAAGGCACCACTGTGCAATGTTTCTTATTTTATGAGGCATTAAAATGAAAGTCTTGTATGTGGTCTCTGTATAATGCTGATTTTCGTGTATTGCGGTCTTCTGGGTTGTAAAATGGTTTCACTGCGTTTGGCGCAAGTGCCAAGAAAAAGCAGCATCGTCCTGGGGAGTGGAAATACCGGAGTCTCTGGCGCCCTCTGGTGGACTTGACGGCAAGCGTCTCAGTAGGCCAAGCGCTGCTCGATGGGGAGACTGTCCAGCAGGCACTTGAGCTGCTCTTCGCCCAGTTTGATTTTGTCCTCCAGCTTGCGTTGCTCGATGATGAGCGCCGACTTCATCTTGACAAAGTGCTCGTAGTCGGCCATGCCGTCTTCGGGCAGGTAGCTGGCCAGGATGTCATAGACGGCTCGCTCGCGCCGGTCCAGGTTGTCTTTCAGCTCCTTGGCGTCTTCGTGCTGCCGAATGAGCAGCTTGCGTTTCTCTGTTAGCGTACGCTGAAGAAAAAAAAAAGGAAGGGATTGGAGAAGATCCATCCAAAGGGACACTGGAGAGGCGAGCGTGTACATACCCGCTCCTCGGGCGTGGCGTCCTCGTCCAGGCTATTGAGGGCGTTCTCCACCCGGGCGAGGCGGCCCGACAGTGACAGCAGCAAGCTCACCACCTTGTCCAGGTCGCCCACGAACATTCGGAATTTGTCCAGCTCGTTGGGCTTGCAGACCTGCTGTACTCGGGCCTCCACTTCCTCTCCCAGCGCGTTGTTGTCGAGCACGTCCTCCTGTAGGCTCTGGCGGGCCTCGCGAAGAACTTGAAGCTTCTTGCTCAGGCTGTCCATCAGCTCTTGCTGCACCACATCAAACACATTCAGACAATGCTTGGAATGTAACAAATATTTTTTTTTGGGGTGATTTGTGAGGAGCGTGTCGTACCTTCTTGTTAGCCAGATCCATGTCCAGCTCATCCTCCGAGTCCTCATAGTCTTCGTTCTGCTCCTGCATGTCTTTCATCTTGATGAGAAGCTCAGCTTTGGGGGCCGACGTGCTGTAATATGCAGAGCTGGTCACCATGGCAACCGCCGCCATGTTATCCTCCTTCTCCCTGATATAAGATCAGAAGATCAGTGGAATATCAGACATAACATGAAAAGCGAGTTGATTGCTGACCTTTCCTCAGCCGGCCAGGCGACGTTGGTGGGCTTGGTCGGTGCTTTCCTGCGTTGGTGAGCTCCTTCCAGCAGCTGCTCGCCCTGAGGGAAGAGGCCCTCCATCAGGTCCATGGTGGTCTTCATCTTGCTCTGGTCTAGGATGTCAGCCAGCGATTTGTCCTTGTCCATGATGTCACGGGCCAGCTCCTCCCGCTTCTGCTCCTCCAAAATTCCCGGGGCGGCGTCCCGCTCGGGCTCTTTCGAAGTCACGCCGGGTTCATCGAGATCTTTCTGCCGAGTGAAAGTGCAGAAGACGGAGTCCTGTCCGCCGGCTCCTAAGGTGCCGAGCTTGCTGATATCAGGACCTCCCGTTTGGGCCACAGGCGCCTCGTCGGGTCGCGGAAAAGTCCTCCCGCTCTTCATTTCCAGCATTCCCTCGGAGCACACGATCCTGACGGGCACTTTTTTCACCGCGCTGCTTGGCTTCTCCATCCCGTTTTCCACCCTGGAGTGGAAAAAAAAACACAGTGAGAATAGTTTGAGGAGGAAAAAAAAAAATTCTGCGGGCCCATGCTTGCTGATTTTAAATGACACTGCATGATGGCAAAGTGATTTTCCATGCCCACTGACGAGAAGATTCTAAATGTGCTGGTCTGCTTTTAGAAATTTATGACCAAGCACATAAAATGTCTTTTATTTTGAAATAATGCATCCTTTTTTAAGTGAACATTTAAAAACAGAAAGTCCTCGATGATTCATCGCAAATGTATTTTAGGGCATTTAAAAGTTAAATACAACTGAACTGAAATCTAAAAATGCACTTGACTTTAAAAAGTAACTCTGCGTAAAAAATCAAAAAGACCAACCCGTTGGAGTCTTGGTCCTGCATCGAGACGGGCGGCTTGTCGCTGAGTCTCTGCGGGGAAAACTGCGGGGAAGGCGAGCGGCGTGGCTCCATGGCGACCGGCGTCCTGTAGGAGGTCGTGTGCCGCGCAACTGCGCCGCCTCGCGCCTCGTCGTCTGTCTTTTTAGCCTCGCAGTTCGGGGTGTGACTTTTGTCCGCGTCTGGGTCGAGGTCAGGGCATCCGGGCGTGACCTGAGAGCGTCCGGACTCGGCTGCTTTGTGGTTGACAGCTGTGGAAGCTCTGCGCTCGGTCACGGGAGGAGCTTGCTCGCACTCGCCAGGCTTCTCTTTTCCGTCCTCCGGGCAGCTGAGAATGACAACGAAAAGGCTTTTTAATTACACATCTCCACCCTTGGAAGTTTTCTTCTTCCTCTCGCCAGCAGCCGCCGTGAATAAAAAAAAGAAAAAGTCTCCTCCCTTGACTGGAGCTGCCAGGAATACTTCAGGAGTATAAAAAAAAAAAGCCAGCGAGGAGGAATAAAGAATCCTCTCGAGCGCTTTTAACTCTTAAGAGACCAAGTGCAATTTTTTTTTTACTGGCATGCATGTGAGCGCTTCCACGCAAACTCAATTAGGAAGCACAGACGTCCGTCAATTGTAGTCATGAGATACACTTTGTGGCAACTTGGGGTCAAACTAAAGTGAAGCCGCCATATTTGCGATAAAATATTCTACTGAGTGACATTAAAAATCCAGCACATTACCTTGAGGCAGAGCCGAGTGACCCGGCAGGTTTATCCTCCATCTGGGAATATTCCTTCTGCGGCGATATTGCGGGGACACGAGTAGTCTGGGGAAAGCAGAAGATTCATCTTGAAAAAAGAAACAATCTCGCTTGAAGGTAGCTCCAGGTAGTTTCCTGCTCGCTAAAAGAATGCATGGGAACAAGAAGGACGGCAGTCTCTGCCTGAAACGAAGGCGTGTCGTGAAGAACAAATATTGATTTTCAACGGAGTTGTGTTGCAGCTGTGTCTTCAAGGAACTGAAGATCTTTAAAAAAAAAAATATCAACCTTACCTGTCCGTAGAAGTCGGCCGAGGGTGAAGATCGGGACCGCTCGTGGAAACAGTCGGGTTTGACCCTCTCCTCCGAGCTTGGATTCAGAATGTTGTCGGCCGAGCGGAATCGTCCGGAGGGTCTGGTTTCGCCAGGTTTCTTCTGGGTGTTCCACCTGGCCTCGTATTCTGCAAAGGTGCCGAGTCGTTGCTGGTCCAGGGCGCCCGGGTGGTCGTCCCCGCCGCTTTGCTTCGGTGCCGCTTCAGCGGAGTCACTGGAATTCTCCGTGTCGGCGGAGGCGTGACCGGTGGATTTCCCGTTCTGTTGGTCTGGGCAGGAGCTTTCTTCTTCTTTCACGCCGACGTGGTGGATTTTGTCTGGTTCAGAGAAGGACTTGACCTTCTTCTCTGCTGCGAAGCGCTTTCGTCCACCGATGCGCAGAGGTGCGGATTTACCGGTCCCGGCTTCTGACAGTGTCGGAAGAGGAGTGAGATCTTTCCTGGCCGCGGCCGAGGATGGATAATTTGGCACGGCTTCCCCTGACGGGTGCTCCACCAACACGGGCTCCAGATCTTTCCTTCTGAAGGAAGTAGCCTTCAGCACGCGAGCTTGCGCTTCCTTCAAGTTATCCTTGTACGTGTTGGTGAAGGGGCTCTCCGACAAAGCCGGGGCGGCGCTCTGGTCGGACTTCCACACGTCCTGCTCGTCTTGGTTCCGGTCGGGCAGAGCGGCGGCGCTCTTACTCTTCTGCAGCTGGACTCTTCTCATCTGAATTTCGTTCTTCAAGGTGGTGGCGAAGCGCTCGTTGCGGCGGATCTGCTTGGACTCGGGCGTCTCCTCCGGGACGCCGCCGCCTTTTGAGGTCTCGTCCTTGGCGTCCAGGGACAGGGAATGGAGGATGGGCGTGGTCTGGGGGCAGATTCTGTCGGTGGCCTGGCTGCGCTGTCTCGTCTCTTGGGGGGGTTCTCTGTGCTGCAGAGGAAGAGATCGCCGTTGGTTGGACAGTCTGATCGGAGTGATGGAGTACAGAACCTCTTCGTTTTGTGAACTTTGACCCCTGTGGCTCCTGGGCTCGACGGCTTCCACAGCAGAGGAGACGTGTTGGTTTTTGCTGTATCCGTTTGTTTTTCGACCATTTGAGGGGTACTGCTGTTGATATTTAGCTTTGGAGACGATGGAGTTCTGCTCTGTCTGGGTTAAGGCGAGCCCGGAAAAACTTTGTCTGTCCTCGACTTGTCCCGACGCAGGCTGACCTTTGGCGGCGCAGTAGTATCGGCTCTGCCCGTTGCTCTCGGCGTTGAGGTCAATTGCTTGCGTTGTGCTTAAATTCCTCCTGGTGTTCTGGCCGGCGGGTTGAGCGGAACCGTTAGTGGTCAGCTCCTGCATGCTGGAGAAGTAGCCTCCGACATTTAGTGGTTTGGGAGCAGTGGCGGGCCACGGCTGAGCGGGGAAAGTGCTTTTGTCGTTGTGATGTCTGGGATGACCTTGCCGGACATCAGAGCTGGAGAGGGAGTGCTGCTTGTTCGAGCTGAACTGGGCGTGAGAATAAAAACTAGCCCTGTCCTGTTTCGGGGACTGGTTCTGACTACTCCGATCTTCAGGTTTCCCTGGGATTCGCGAATTGGACGGGTCGGGATGAGCCACGAGGCCTCGTTCCTTGGTGGCGGCGAAACTGTCGCTGCGTGCCGGCGGGAGCGGCGGCGGCGGAGAGGGGGAGGAGCTTTTCTTTTTCTCCGGAACATGCCAGACGGGTCCGCAGTTCATTCGACTGGAAGTGGAGTGGCGGGAGCCGGCCTGGTCGTCACATTGCGGGCCGTCGCAGCCTCCCGGCATCTGAAAGTACGTCAGCCTGTCGTCCTGTTTGACGCCCTCCGCTAAACCTTGGCCCATCCTGCCGTTAACGGGGCGTCCTCCGGAATCCCACTGGCTGACTTTGTACAGCACGTTCTCGGTGGAGGCAGCGTTGCTCTTTGACAGCGTGAAATCTGGCGTGCCGGAGCTGGTGGAGAAGGAGCTGTAGGCGGAGTCTCGTTTGCCGCCGCCGAGGTGCTCCATGCTGTTGTTGGACTTAGCGGGGGACAGCTGACCGGCCGGGTACGGGTGGGGGACGTGCTCTAAGCTGTCCATGCTGCCCAAAGAGCTGAAATGGTCCGAGACCCTGCAGAGGTTGGTTTGCTCCCAACTGGAGGACAGGTCAGTCGATGAGGAGCTGGGAGGATGAAAATGAGCAACAGTGAAAAGAGTTGTCCAAAAAACTTTCCAGATCCCGGAAGCCTCACCTAGCATCGTACGTGGTGCGCCACGCGACGGCCGAGTTTGGAGAAGGCTGCGTTTTGGCCGACTCGGATTGCCCTTCGTTGAACTTAGTGGAGTGCCAGGAGTGCGGCCTGCTTATGGGCTCATTCCGTCTGAACACAGAGAAGACGAAAACAAAATGCAGAGTGGACTTGGACAACAAACAAAATAAAATATCGCTTTTCTGATATTAATACACATCGATTAAAATAACGTACCCTATGATAAAATGATTCTTTCTGAGATGCGTGTCGGGAAGAAGATGACAACATACGTCAGAAGATAACTACTGCAAACTTCCATACATGCGCTACATGAGGAATGAAGCTAACGACAATCCACATGCCGGAGAGGAAGTCTACAAGTCGCTACGGAAAATAAAAGTAGAAGCAGCGGATAAAATGGGAAAAAAAAAAAAAAAATATGGATATGGCTGGAGATTGCGACGACATGAGGGTTAAAGCTACTACTGGTCACTGGATGACGCCACAGAACTGTACCTCATGGAACTTCGCAAAATCTTGGTAAGGAAGCTCCGGGCCACATGCACGTCATTCTCTGAGGGCATTTTGTGAGCTACAATGTCCACCATTTTCATATTCCTGCGCAGCAACGGAAGGAACACACATATACACCCGACACACACTTTTTTTTTCCTCATTCAAAAAAGAAGAGAACACAACCCAAAACATCCTCTCTATTTAAATGAATGCTAATTCCATTAATCCGTTCAATTTGAGTCACAAACTTGCTCATGGGACAAATTAACCAATAGAAGTGTTACAGCTCCCTCTGCTGGCTATGCTTAAAAAAAGTCAAACTCCCAGGATGATGATTGACATGTATTCACTACTGGATTCGTTATGTGAACAGGACGAGGCCGAGATGTCCACAGCTTTGAACATATGGTCGTCACGAGCCCAGCGAGGGGTTGGTGGGGGAAGGCTTAGCGATTGGAGAATCTCTGAGCCACCTCAGCCCCTTTAAAGCAAGCTGTCGTCTGCCTCGCTTTAGCATTTCCATCTTCTAGCAGCTCCAAAACGCTCAATAACGCTGTTGCGCTGGTCAAGTATTTCAGACGAGGCTTTCAACTCTGATTAGACTCGGTCGGACCTGGCAAACAAAAAGCTTTGGGTTCAGGGGGTTGCGCCCTTTTCGTCACCTCGAACTAAAAGAACTTCAATGAGTCTTTGACAAGGAGGGGGGGGGGGGTTCATTTGTGAAAAATGGCCATAAGACTAGCAAAAACATTGTTCTTAAAGAGCAACCCAATTTAATTTTTTTGGGATGATTCAGCCGAAAATAAATTGGTGTTAAACGCTTACTGCAAAGACTAAGAAAAAGCTAACTCCCATCTTTGGGGTTTCTGGGGGACTCGTGAGCAGCCAGCCAGCCACACAAGGCGGCGGCGGCGGCGGGCATTGGCATGCAAATGAGGGCGGCTTTATTAGGCCTATCGTCAGGGCTACAGCTGGCCTGGCGCAGATATGCTCAGAAAGTGAATCGTTAGGCCGCCGCACGATGGGGGGCAGGGTCGAGGCTGCTCGCATTTCATCCGAAATATCTGGAAAGTTCGCCGTAAACTTCCAGCATAGAAAAAAAAAGATCATACTTGACCTACAAAGATGACGGAAAACACGATTGTCACCTCGCCGTGTTAATATTCACAAATATAATCCCCTTCAAACCACATGCTAGAGATTAATTTACGGAGTTGATCGTGGCTTAACCTAAATGAAGCGTGACCTCGTGGAGCTAAACAATCAAAACAGTTCCGTATTAGGGTCATCAAACTTAATATGGGGCCAAAGTTTGTTTTGACTCACCCGGGCGGCGGACACACAATCCCGAATGAGATAACATCGAGAGCAACTTGGTGAAAAAAGCGAGAGCGCTTCCGAAGACGCAAAGCATGGTAGGTCGTGAAATCGACGCCGAACTTTTGTGACCGCACGGAGGGGGAAGAAGATGAAGATGAAGAGGACAGCTATTGTCCCAAGCCAGTCCCCTCTTGGGGATTTTGTAGCCTATTGGTTCTCAAGTGGCTATATGCAAGAGCGTCCGCCAGCCTCCCTCCCTCAGCCCGAGCGGTGAGGCGGATGTGCATTTCTCCCATCGCTATGGCAACGGCTTGATCTCCAGGGCGCACCCCACTTCCAGAAAGCCTGGCTAATGAGCTTTGCGAGCACTCAGGGTGACGGCGACGAGGCGTGTTTTGGTTTGAAATGGTGATTTTGCCGTTGGGGGTTAGCATGTTTAGCTACGTTGTTGTCGCAATACTACATCATAAGAGAAAAAGTGATCAATACTGGTGCAAGGTTATTGTAATCATAAAAAAATAATCTGACAATATTAGAAATGTTGCCGTTACCCGTTAGCATAACCTCAATCTTTAGCCGGCGACAAACATGACCAAGTCCAACAGGTGGAAAGAACTGATGTGAGCCCGTCGCCAGCCACGAAGCAACTGATTTGAGCAAATCCACTTCCGAGCGGAATTCAGTGCGGCGCATTCCCAACATGCTGCATGGGCTTATGAGGCAAAAAAAAAAAAAAAAAAAGTGTGCAATAAGCTTTTTCAGGTAGGGAGGTCGACTGAACCACAACTATAAAATGACTCTGGGAAAAATGCACTTCAGCAAAAACACCAGAAGAGGGAAGCCAACTGCTGCAAAGAATGGCGAGAGTTTATGTTGGGAAGTTTCAATGATTCCCAGAGAGAGAGAGAGAGGAAAAAAAGAAAGAGAGAGCGAGAGAGAGAGAGAGAGTCCAGGCCGCAGGGGTCTGGCAGTAAAATCCACTGAAGTGAAGAAGTCAACAAAAAAAAGGGACAGTGTCAACTTTTTTTTTAAATTAATCTCTGAAGGACCAAAATTGCTACATGAAGCCATCAAATCGGTTCTTGTGGCTGTCCGTGACATCATGAAACTTTCTAAGAGTCATGCCAACCAAATTTCACGTTGCTGAGTGAAACTGGTTGAGATTTCAAAATCAGGGAGCTATTTAGAATTGAGTCATCAATATCTGCCCTCGTGCTCCGCCCACATGCAAGCTTCAAATATTTCCCACGTGGTGTACATTTTGGGACACGGTTCCTCGGGATCTTTTTTTTTCTTCATGACAGACGTTAATTCGAGTGACGCTCTTACGTAACGCGCCCATTTACCATGTCTGGGCATGTTTGGCAGATGCTGAAATGCAAACCGCACCTTTTGTATTTGGGGGAAGTCTGGAATGGCGCTTCATCAACAATCCCGGTTTCATCAACGCACTGTTAGGAGGCCGCACCTGAACCAGGTTCTGACAGCTTCCTGTTCGACATGATTCCCCGAGATAACAAAAAAGGAACAGAAATGCTATGGAAGGACTTTTTTTTTTAAAGTGTGCTTCAATCAATGTGACTAAATATTTGCCTTCACTAAGATTGAGTACTACTGTAATGCATTTCTCCATTGTTATGTTCTCCCCCCCCCCCCACCTCGCCACAACTCATCCGAATAACCTTGGACAAACTCGGCGGAGCAGATAAATAAATTCTTGAAGGCGGCCGAAGAGCAGGAAGGAAGTTGACGTTTCCAGCTGGCTTGGAGGCCGTGGACAACGCAACGGGAACAATGGGATCCTGTCTGCAGGAAACATCTTTCTTCATTTAGCGCGGCAAAGGCGACAAATAAGCAGATGCGCGCTTTGACGCCTCCCGCGGCGATGAGTTCAAACGCCAACCGCACGCATTGTTTCACTACGACGACTTTCGGGATGAATTTGAACACAGCACACCTTTATGCTTTACTCTGCGTTCCGAAATGCGAGACAACGTAGAAAGGTAAACAGACGGCAAGTGGACAAAGCCTCTATTGTCGAGGCGGAAGGAGCGGACGAATGATTCATCGCTTTAAAGAAGATAGGAAGGCGGCGAGATGTTTACGGTAGCAGGGAGCGTAAAGGTGAAGTGGTGACGCACGGAGGTGGCAAAACTACTCACTGTTTGTACTCAAGTACGAGCACAGACACCTAAAAAAACTAACTAGCAAAGAAAGTAAAGTACAGCAACAAAGTATTTGTACTCGATTACTTCCCACCACCGCTGAGTCAATTCCAAAAATGATCATATGACGTTACCCGCAACCTGTCCAAAAAAACGCAAACTCGGCGCCAGCCCACCAAACAGGATCATCCGGCCCGCTAGAAACCCAACTGCGGGCTCGAGGGAGCTCTCCGCGTCACCTCGGGTTTGTTGTCGGGAGTGGTTGCCGCGGCGACCCCGCTTACCTTTTCACCATGAGGCTGAGTGTCCGGTGGGAGCCTTTGACCAAGCAGATTGCCTCCTGCCTGAAGCCGCTCAAGGGAATCTCGTTAATGTTGACAAGCTCATCTCCCGCCTGCAGGCCCACAGCTGCCGCCTTGCTGGACTCCTCCACCTGACACATAAACGCAGCACGCCATTCACGGTGGGTCTCGAATAAATACCGAAGTTGCCAAGAGGTAGATCGAACGTGTGTGGCCTGCCATGTGTTTAACATAAAAAAAAGTCTAAGAAGAAATGGATGTCAGGAGCGGGTCAGGGGAACGTTTTTAGGGCTGCCAAACACTCGCTGCGTGTCTGACGGGAGACACCTGGGACACGGCGGACAGAAGGTCAGCTGGCGGAGAGCGGCCAAAGTCGTTTTTAGAAGAAAGCGGTTGGCTCACTCTGAAAAGTAGTCATGTAATGTTCCAATACTTTTGGAGAAAACCGTATCTACACCATTGCATTAGCACACCGGAATCTGCATCTGATTATCAGTGTGAACCTGATGACGCAACGGCGCAGGCATGTGTACATTAACAGCACATGACGAGCTCTTCATCCACGAGCGACCATCTTAGCTTCTTTTCATCTTTCGTTCCTCATTCCCCTACGAAATAAAGTTACAAGAGGGGAGGGGGCGGCGGTTTGGAGGCTGGCCGGGTTCCCGACCCGGGCCCGATATGGTGGTGTATTTTGTGGAAGAGCCTGAATCGATGGCTGACGCATTCTGGCCGCTGCCAAGCGCAAAAGAGTGCTTCGGATATATTTAACCGTGCAACTAAAACATCAAATAAACACTCGTCGACGAGTCCAAGCGCAGAATGTGCCGGGCTTTTGGTGAGTTTGCAAAGCAAGTGAGCGTTAATCGGTGCCAACGAGGCCCGGACTCAAAGATTTGACAGAAAGAAGCTCGACAAATAGGCCACGATAAATCATATTTAAGTTTGAATGATAATGAGGGTCAAGCGTTAAAAAGGAGGCTCTTTTAAGAGCATTCTGGGCCTTCTTTTTATTTTTTTTTTAATATCCTGCCAAAGTGTTTTACAACAGGGTCGTTTGGGTGCAGCTTAATCACTGCCCTCGCTTGCCGCTAATTGGCGTGTTGGCTAAACGGTTTACGCGAGTTCGCGCACGTGTAACCCTCGGTAGTAAAATTCCTATAGGTGAATAAAGAAAGTGTTATATTAAAAAAAAAAAAAAAAGAAAATGCTCATCGGCGTCGAGGGTTTGGCTTTCATTGCTAAGCCAGACAAACAAAAATAAAAGGGCCGACCGACCGACTCTCCGGGAGATTTACGGTTCCTTTTTCTAAACATTTCGCAGCGTGCTGGCCTAATCAGCGCCAGCCACATAGCGCGGCCTTTGTTGACGCTTTTCCTGCGGCCTCCAATCAGTCGATGTGCAGCTATCCTGGATGGCCGTGAAAATAGTCCCTCGGAGGGGATGCTAGGGGAAGGATGTGGTGTGGGGAATGCGGACTTTCTGCTGACAAGGCGTCCCGTCATCAAAACTAGTTGAGGCTTGGCCAGTAAACAAACAGATCAAGCCACCGCTCTGTTTTTGTGTCGTGGATTGTCCTCATGCGGGTCGCAGGTGTAGCCGAGATGACATTCCGAGTGAGGTCAGTATTAAAAGTCATAAAAAATAAAACAGCTGGAAGCAAGCTTTCTCAAATCGCAAAGACGACCACGGATCTGCTTTGAATTATAGAAAGAATTCTCTTTTAAGTCTAGTCATCAAGATAAGAAGATAGAACAAATATTTTGAAAGCGAACGTTCCCATGATATGAAATCTATAAAGACGCTTCTTTAAATCGATGTATTTTAAGTGAACTTGATTTATCGCCGCATTGCGCAATAATACGTCAAAGGTACGCACGGGGCGGCGTGCCCAGCTGTGTCGTGTAAAACGGGATTATTTCACTTTATCCTGAGTGAGGACTTTTAAGGCCGCCAAGACCTCGCGCATTACCTGAGTCATGACAGGAATGTTAAGAATTTTAATTAGATCCAGGAAAACGAGCCCCCCCCCCGAATCGCTTCTCACACTGTGTGCCATTGTGCAAATATTTTATACTTGTGTTTTCCTAGACATATATAATAAAATTTGAATTCCTTTGTATAAAAGTAAGCTTTTTATGGAAAGATGAAGGGGCCCGGTACTTCTCGACAAGACAGGGCAACATTAAATTTTGATTGATGCGTCTGTACGTTAAACAGATCTTAAAACGTACAATCTGAGATGAAATGTGACATTTTTACACAGTTAATACGAGTAAATCCGCGCCGGAGAACCGTTAACTGTGTTGTGAAACAGAACCCAATAAAACTGACATATAAAAAATAAAAAAAATTACAGACGGCTTTGGAGCCACATAGAACACATTCCTTTATCCATCCCTTTATTCCAGACACTAAAAATAGATTTATCTAGTTAAGGTATCTGGTATCCAATATCACCTTACAATGAGCTACTTTGTTGCGATGCAGCAATGTGGAACAAAAGTCCTGTCTGCTTAGCACAATAAGTCCACAACACGGCGGACCTGCTTGTATCTCCGAAAAGTCAGGTTACTTAAATTTCAAGGTATATCGATCACGGCACTTAAAAGGTTAAAATCTTACCGGGTCACCATTGGCTGTTTCCTCTGGTATCCATGAGGTAATAAATAAAATATTAACAGCAAAATGCCGTCAACATCAAACTGCCGTCTTCAGTGACATATTAAGTCCTCAAGGGATGCATTTTTTTTTTAGAGACCTTAACGAGAGTCTCTCTTCCACCCCACTTGGCTTGAACTTTGGACCATTTTGGCGAAAGCGACAGGCCTAACTCAAACATGGTGTTTTTGCATCGGGAATTAAGCAGACGCCGAGGCCTTGCGTGGTAAATGATTACACTGGTGACATGGAAGCCCAAATCGTACCGAGACGGAAACTATCTGTTGTTTGCGTTGTATCAACATGCAGTGCTCATCGTGTTCTGTGACTGAGTCAAATGGAAGTAAAAAAAAAAAAAAAAAAAGCAGAAGAAAAAGCCATGTAGAGTTTTGGGTTACCTTGGTGATGAGCAGGGGTTCACGATGTTCCAGCCCACCGCGAAGTGTGAAGCCCCATGGCGCGCCTCCAGAAAGCGACACTTCCAGGAGCCTCCAGCCATCCCCGTCTCGTCCCCTGGGGTCCGAGTCTACTGCTTTGGCCATGACGTGCCAGTGGTGGCCGTCTATGTAGTGTGGTTCCACCTTGTACTGCTCTGAATCCATGGAGATCTGAAAGGAATGAAACGATGATAATCATCCATTGTTTCTGATGACACCAATAGTAAACACCACCTATTTTATTTGACCAAGAGAGGACAAACTTAATATTAGATTGAATAAAATAATGAAGAACAATGAAGATGTGAATTACAAGCAGAACGTTTCAATAGTTTTACCAAAAAAAAAATGCTGACTGAAAATTTAACCATGGAGCAGAAGTCGATATACAAATTTTAATCCAAATAGTATTTTTTTTTTTTTTTTACACAACTAGCTAAATTCCACTCACGGAGCGCTTTTTCTACCTTTATAAGCAGTTTTAACTGGACAGATACTCATGTCCCTTAATTTGAAACACGTCAACGTTGGAAACTAACCCATGTTTAACTTTTTTAAACCGATAAAAGTCAAATAATTGACCGTTTTTCTTTAGTTTAAACACCTGTTGTCATCGTCCAGACGGCAACTTAATGCTCTTAGCACAACAAAGTCCGAGAACAAACACAAAGAAGGTGGGGGAGACCATCTTGTCCAGCAATAAACGCAACAAAAACTCTAATAAACACTTCTAATCAAATTCTGTCATCGAGTCGAAGGCAAAACTAAATTGCGTTTCAAATTTTACCACAAACAACGTCGGATTTAATGCTTAAAAGCGTCGCCTTACCTGGGGAATGCAACTTGTGGCTCAACCGGTGGGCGATCACAGACCGTCCCCGTCGTTTCGTTAGCCGCTCAGTCAGTCAGTTCGGACGGGTTGATGTCCCGGTATCGCCTTGACACATTCTTCCTTTTAATTTACTTATTTTAGGATTGTCTTATAGAGTTAAAACCTGCAAACCTGGCGCTCGCCGGATACAAAGTGTGAGAGAAGCTTCTCTACTTGTGTGGCTACTCTTTGGCGGCGCACACCTCACACTCACTTACGCACGCACACAGTGGAGCTAAGTTGCCTTTTTTAGCTTTAGCACCCACTCGGCCACCGTAGATATGGACTAAGCCGCAATGGTGACCTCTACCGACAGTTAACCAGCATTACGCTGACTCGGTGAAAAAACGCATTCACTACATTACCCATAAGCCCCATGGAGGTGGAACGACTGAGACACAGAAAGTGTGTAGGAAGTCATATTGACCACTAGATGGTAGTATTGCATTACGGTCTATCGAAATAAGTAAATGGAAAGGTTAATTATATTGACTCAAATAACTGGTGGGGAAAATCCAAGAAGGAGTTTCCGGTGCAAGAGCAAAAATAATTTAAAACATGAGTAAGTTTACGCAAGAAGCAACATGCATAGCAACTCGGAAGTCAGAATTAGCACGGGGTAGGGTGGGAGTAAAAAAAAAAAAAAAAAAAGGAGAAAAAAAAGAACCAGAGGGCACAGGCTCAACTTTTCACCTCTGCATAGAGGGGAAGTGAGTTTTGATGTTTGGTCTCGCTTACAGTATGTGATGTTTATCTGCTTGTGCCATCTTGTTTCACTCTGCGGTATTATATGAGTAAATTGACTCACGAGCTTGTTCATGGCAAATTTAAAACTCATAAATCAAAGCACCGCTGTAATTCATTAGAACAACCAAAACCTATGAAAGTGACTGTCTGTAAAGTATACGTGTGTTTAAATGTCACAGGAAGAGGACAAGGCAAACCTTTCTCAGCTTCTTGTTCCTTCCTCTCGCCGCGTCACCATGGTGACGGCCAGAGTGTGACAGTCATGTGAAAAGGAAGCTGATTGGATTAAAATAGTTGGTGCGATCAGGGGGTCAGCAACACGGCACACGTATTAAATACACAAGGCCTCCTTCAGACGTGCATCTGTTCCTCTAATTTATTAAAAACATTTTTCATGAAGTGAAATGGAGACACTATATGTTTTTTTTAAAAGGTGCATTCATCTCGTCCCACCTCATCCCAGTTGCATCCACCTCCTCCTCGTCTCTCCATTGTCCAATAGCAGCGGTGAGGCTGGCAGATGCGCGGCAGAGGAGCAGATCATAAAAAGCGCCGGGCCTAAAAGAGGAAGTAAAGGGGGACCTGGTGAGTTATTGCCCCCCAAACGTACACACCGGGGCCTGGGAACAGGGAACTTCTCACGGTAAGGGGACAGCGGAGGGGCTGCTCTCAACTTTACTTGTTATTCATCACACCTTGCTGTCATCAGAATATACAAAAAAGCAGCAGAGATTAAACTGTAATAAAGTCATGAAGATAAATTGCCCCCCCCCCTCGCCTCAATCACTTCATGTTTACATGAGCGCTACACAACGGTTCACATGTTCGGCAGATGGGAAAAGTTACGGATTTACACAACTATCGAGATCGGCACGTCACTCTAAAGTAGAAATGTTCTCATGCGATATGTCGAAACGCGAGCACGGACACAGAACTGAAAAAAAAACAATTCACACACTGAAACTGCTGAGACGATGGAATCGTACGTGTTTGCCTGTTTATGTTGCGCCATTAACAACTTAAAACGGGGGGGCACTGTAGGGGTAAGGCTCGACTCGCCCACCCCGTGACCTTTGCTCCATCCAAATATGTCCGTGTGTGCATTCGTTCTGGTGGGTCGCTCCCCGACAGAGGTCACGTTGCTAACTTTTCGGGATAAATCAGGCCCACTAATAAAAACACAGCAGAGGGGTTTAAAAAAAAACACGTTTTTCCAGACAAATCGTTTTCTCTGATTGGTTAATCCCAAACGGGTTGATTTCGACCACCAAACCGCAAGAATGGACATCACGAGACCTTCGTCATTCTATATCTGTTTATGATGAGGTGAATGCTAACTATAGGCCGTCATGTATACAGCACAGGCAGTTCCTCCTTCCTGACAGGTGCTGATTTGGTTTCCCATGGCTATGGAAGATGCCGTGTTTATGGTGTCGTGCACACACACACACACACGCACACACACATAGGCGTAATCAGTCACTCCTATCGCCCCTTCCCAACCTCCTCGTACTCCTCCTGTCTTGCAGCATAAATCTGCCGCCTGACAGCTGGAGTCGCCCTGACCAATCCGCTCTGAATTAGCGTGAAGATCTTCAACTTTGATGAGAGTGCCTTCAAATACTGGCGTAAAAAAAGACGGCACAAAAAAAAAAAAGTGAGGGAGTAGCCAATGGTTAAAAATAATCTGCTATGAGATCCAGACAGAATGTTCTTTGTTGGAAATTGTTTTTTTGGGAGAAAAACGTAACATTACAAAAATAATAAAATAAAATAAACAGTATTAGTCTTAAGAGAATAAGTTTAAGAAAACTAAAAGTAGTGAATCTGTTCCAAAAATGCATATTTTTTTAGGTTAAGCAATATAATCTGTTGCTTTTCACCAAATGATCCTTCAACTGGATTTGAAGTATCAGGGCTGGATCTGTTCTCCTGTGGAAGTCTTTAATCAGCGTCCGTGGCGGGCGGGAACTAATCCCTGTTTTGCTACTCATGAGGCCGACCCACGCCCTTTCTCAGACCATCTTTCCCAAGGCCACATCTGGAGTGACATCATTAAGAAAGCACTGCTGCAGACGGGTCGTCATATTCCGCTGTCATATGACCGCTGTATCTGCTACCTAGTCGGGAATAATTTGAGTTAATTCACTTCTTGATAACACCACTATCGCAATGACAGACCTTTTCACCATGTCCCCCACTTGTAATAAATAATAAGTGGTCGGCGTGCGGATCCCAGTGGGACGCCATGGGCAACTTCTACAAGTTATTTATTATCAATAGATATGAACGATCTGACAAATTGGACTTGCTTCAAAATGAATTGCATGAGGGGGGCTCAATTGTCTCCTTTTGGTCCTGCGAGGCCTTCGAGCTGGGTTGAATGGAGGACAGAGCAGCAGGAGGCCCGCCAAGTGTTCTGTCACGGGGTGTAAAGATAAACAATCGATGGCACGACATGGGGGGGGTTGCTTATCCTTGTGATGAGCCGCAGATTTACACCTGGTTTATTCGCTACACTGATCTTCTGAAAACTAGAGTTGACTCAATTATTTTTATTCTTAATTAAGAATTAAGTAAATACTGGTTGAAATCAAGGTTTAGTTCCTTTTTTGACATAAAGGGGGCAGTCCATTATTGCAATCAACACGTTCTCTGATTCACCAGAGCAGGATGGGTCACTATCACAGTAAGTGAGGTTCTGAGATTGAGAAGAGACACAATAATAGACTGGTTTGCCCCAGCTGACTTTGGATTAGTCAATGCAAAACAACCAGTCAGAATAATTTACTTTTCAAAGAATAAATGTATTTTTTTGGAAAGTGAGGCTCTTGTTTGCATGGGTTTGCTCCACAAAACTAGATGAAGAAACCCATGCAGAAGCTCAGAACTGTGAGGCAACCAGTACACTAACATGCATGCACATTAGGGAGAATTTGAGTATTTTTTTCCTCTTGTACTTGACTGCTTATGGTGTCAACCTGTGGTTTCCACTCAAAAAAAGTCCCCCGCTGACCTTTTTGCACCTAGTAGGGGTCCCTTTGTCTTTTTGCTTTTTTTTTTTTTTTTTTTTAAGAGTCACCTCCATTTAGACCAGAAACCTGCACTCAGCCTGCCACAACACCGTAAAATAACATTCAGTTTTGTCCTTATTTAGATTTTTATAATAGTCGTGTAGTTTTTGTGTGATTCAATGAACGGGTTAATCTGAAGTCATCCGCCAAGTACAAAAATGATAAAATGAAAATTCCTCCGCTGCGGCGACACATCGAGAGGGAAAACTTTTCAGCAAGTTTCTTTTTCATCGTACTCTCGACCTAACAAGCGAATATATTAATAGAATAAATCATTTTTGTACATTTTGAGTTTACATAAGTAGAAAACGAGTCTTGGTGGCTTTAAAAGAGACATCATTTTTGGTAAAAAATAGATCCACTTGAAGGGCGGAAGGATATCCGCTTTTACGTCTTCACTCGTTGACAAGCAATGGAGAGGTAGAGAGGTGCGACGCGGCGCCTGAGCAATTTAAGTCAAAACAAGGACTTTTAAAAACTATCCACGCCTAAAAACGCGTGCTAGCAACTTATCAAGAAACTACCAACATGCTTTAATTGATCTTCGTCGAGTTACTATTTTTTCATCTACTAATTACGCACGCGTCAATTCCCAGCGAAGCCGGACTTTTTTTTTTTTTTTTTTTTGAGAAGTCACCGTCCGGCGAGGCAAGCAAGCAGGCAGCACACTTTTGGGACTCGCGTGACCTTATGTGGATTTTACACCAAAAAACATGGAGAGGTTACCCGGTTTCTCCTCGGGAACGTCGCTAGTCTTCGTCCTGACTTTCCTTCACCTCTCCCAGGGTAAGTGTCCTCTCTTACGGCGAGTTGTCAACTTTTTTCCCCCCGACACCTTGGCGCTTTTCCCTCGCGTAGCATCACTGCGCGTTCACTTGTACTCCGCACTTTTCTTCATCCTTCCAAACTCATCCGGTAATTAAGTCACATTTTAACGACATTAAACATTTAAACAAACTACTGTTAAATAAACAAACCCTCTGCTTTTATTATCTTAAAATGAAGCATAAGTTATTTATGATGTTATCACAGAATCTTAAAAGGTCCGAATTTACTCACCTTTTGTAAGGTCAATAAATACAACACGTCATTTTCTCAAATTTAACTTTATTTACTTACGATTCGATTAAATGATCTTAACTAAGATTTGTCTAATGCAGTGCTTGTAAAACTTTTAACACCCCATAAAACATGTTTTATTTGAATTTTGTAACTGTACTAAAATAAAGTGTAATTACACATTCTCCACAGTAGGTGGAGTAAATTTATATATTTTTATTGTTTTTTTTAATTGTCATATCAAGATACAGTGTTATGACAAGGTGTACTTTTATATTTTTTAGACAATTTAGTTGTGGCACTGTGCAAGATATTTTCTTCTTCCTGGGGGTGACAGAAAATAGAGAAACACTTATATACTGTCACAATACCAATAAAAACAAAAGTGCTATTGTGTGCGTGCATGTGTGTGTGTTTTAAGCTGGTTACCTTTCACCTTTTACTCAAGTTACTTGCACTGATACTTAAGTACAGAGTGTGAGTACTTTTTTTTCCATCTGTGACAATGATGGCTAACAGCTGGACATAACACGCTCCATAATTTAGCAAGGGTCGTATAATTCATTCTCAACGACTGTGTTAATGCAAAACAAACTGTTGCACATGTTTATTTTGAGCACATGAAAACACAAAGTCACATGCAGCAACTAAAGTCTCGTTTGATTGTCTTCCAAGCGGGGACGGGAATTCGATCGGGGAGGTCAGGGAGGTGAGACTCATTGGTGATTTGGCGAAGGCATCGCTTCTGATTTGTGGAGGAAGGAAGTGTGCTACTTTTTCATTTGTGAAGCAATTACAGACAACAAACTGTTCTTAATAACTGCTAAATTAGCTCATGTTAGCCGGACAGCAAGAAAATGTCCGTTTTGAGCAAATAACGTTGCAAAGCACAAACTTTTTTTTTTTTTGAACGCAGCATAACTGGCACACAAATATTGCATAGTGGAACACAGCGGCTTTCAAACCCTTAATCCACGATCCGTAGTGCCGAGCCGCAAGTACTAGTTAAAGCAGACAGAAAGGCGCAAACTGGAAGGCCAGCTCAAGGAGAAAGTTATAAAAAAATGAAGTGATTTATTTATTTTTTTGCCCAACTACTAATCGACTATGTAGTGAGACTTCTAATTTAAATATCACCATTATTGTTGGGTTTTGTGTTACAGATGGCAATGTTTTTATTTTGTGTTTTGCAATCTGCATCATATTTATTCTTGTTGTTTTTACAGACATCTGAGAGTATTTATTATTGAGAATTCCAAGTTTAAGGTCCTCAATTTATTGATTAGCTGTCGATTTCACATTTCCGCCTGTTGATAAACTACCGCAATGTCCTAACTTGATTATATTTAGTCTATTTTCAAGCCTCATTAGTTCTAACAACACGGCGACGCCCCTCGACAAAAGCTCCTTAACGAGTACGGAGCGACGTTTATTTAACTCCAATTGGATACATGCATGGCTACTATGAATGCCCAATGAGTGGAAATCACACAAAAGGAGAAAAGACAATGCAAAAGTGCTGCAGGCAGTGCAAGGAGGAGCAGTGGAATGTTGTTGGTGTTTGACATTCCATCACCTCCCCAGCCCCCTTTCTCGCTCTTTCTCACACATGCATACAGTACGTTGAATTAACCGTAATATACCAAGATGATTCCTATTGATTATCCAACATCTTTGCAATATTATTTAACGCGGAGATTTCCAAACCAGGGGTTCCGAGCCCCCTTAATAGTGGGGGCAAAGATCACAAGGGGGAGGAGCAAAGGCTTTGTCGCTGTTAAACTTTTATGGGCGCACATTAAATCAACTCATCATAAAACGCTTACCAGTCCGTTTACCACGGTGGATTGTAACAGGGCTTGCTTTCTCGATGGAAGGCATTTGCTAACACAAATGTGAAATGTCACAAATGTCTTATGTCAACATGGCGTGGTGTGTCGTCCCCCCCCCCCCCCCCCCCCCCCTTGTTGCGACAAACATAATAATAAAGCCCTGCCAAGTGTTTGCTTTCTATGTGTGTGTCGTGTGGGAAGTAGCAAGTTGGCATTAGCATTATCTCGACATGCAACTTCATCATGGCGATGAGATGTGGAATGTGAGAGCCACTCAACTCCTGGTATCGTCGGGGATGCCTTCCAGATCCAGAGTAGACCGGTTCTTAAAGTTTGACAAATATTTTTAACTCCGGCAACGCAGGTTTTGAAGACTTCATTGGTATCGGGGCACTGGTATTGGGGGTTTTTCTTTTGGTAAATGGCAGCGGAAAAAGGGTTATAGCTTCTGTCCTGACCTACATTTTACTGGTTTTATCCTCGGTGGAATTTATGAAAGAGATGTTCAGGAACAAAACGCATGAGTTAAAAAGAATCAAAACAATCTGATTGACTGCAATTTTGCTGACGAGTTTGTTTTCCCTTGTCGGACGTGAGGGATGGACTTGCTAAATTTGCTCTTCAGCACTCCGATTTTCTTCAACTTGTACACACATGCACTTAAAAGTTTTTTTTTTGGTATCATTTTGAAATATTTTGGGCAATTTTTTAAAATGAATGACTTCCCTTCTGGATTTCTTTCTTCTACAAAAACTCCAAGTGATCCGAAAAATGTCAAAACAATCCTCATAATATCGTTTCATATCTCGAAGTAATTCAAACACAAAATATTTGCATAGCTATTGAACTTAGGAGGCCTACCCTGGTCTTTGTTGCTACTTCCCGTAATTACCGGCGCAGTCGATGAGGCTACGCCACGGCAGCAAACAGAAGAGAGCAATTTAAGCTAATTAGCCTTCTTGACGCCGTGACGCTAAAGAGCTAAAGCAAATGTGTATTTTGTCTACATTGCACTGAAATGCAACAAAGCTAAAAATATTGACTCAGTGTATGGCTGTTAAAGAAAAATAAGGTACTGTAGATTTTCTGCTATGTATTTTTCTTAAAAGTTAAAGACAACTGAACTGCACTCAATTTTATTACCTGCACAGATTATTACTTCCTACCTGCACAAAGGGAGAAAAACTTTTTGAGTTGTTTTAAAATAGCCCAAATGCGATTCTAGAAGATGCCTTATAGTGTGTGAAATGCATTTTTTTTTTTTTGTGCAGCAGCTCAGCCCTTCCCTCCGAAGACAAAGCAATTTGTTGAACGACTCACAACACTGCATTATTTCCTCGACCCCCCCCCCCCCCCACTTCTACCCACCAGAACTTCTTCACAGTCTTTTCCATTCCAAGTGTTGTTCAAGCAGATAGTTCGGAGCATTGTGTATCATTTAAGGTGCTTGCTTGACCAGTTTTGTTCTCAGCGCCCTTAATCCTCATGCATTAAATAGTTGCCAGTCAAAATGTGGAACAAGGAAAGGTGCGAGCCCGACCACAGGAAGCGATGTCTGCGGCGGTGAAGGTCGAGCGAATTACACAAAGCGTTGAGTCCGCGCTGCTCAACGGGTTAGAAAATTAAGAAGGAATTACCGCCGGCTGCATTCCTCAGCCAAATAGGCCCGTAAACCCGGAGACAGTCAGCCAGGGTGAACCGAGTTAGTAGGAAGTCTAAGCCATGCCACAAAAAAAAAAAAAAAAAATCGGCCCTATAGACTTTGTGACATGTTTAAAAAATGATTTTACACGCTGAACATGTAGTCTGGTTCTTTTTAGCCTCTCCCTTTAAAAACTTTGGACCTGAGTGAGTAGAGGGAAAGTCCCTCAAAATAGTTTCGACTGTTTTGATAATCGCTGTCTGATTTTTCTTTTGTTTTTTTTCTTCTTTTGTTTCTGTCCCACATATTTACACACTGGCTAATTTGCCACTAAACACGCTCGACCGACTCCTCTGTAATTCTAAACGTAAGTGGACCGTCTGCCGCTTAATTAGTGGGTCACGCCTAGGCTAAAATCTCAAAGTATTCTGGCTAATTAACGACAGTCCTGCCTTGATTTTAAAGTTAGATTTCTTCACTTGTTACTCAAAACCACTTTACCTTTAAATATATATAGTAAGATCTTGTAATAATAATAATTGAAGAAGAGTTTCACAAATAAGCAGGATTATTAGTCACAAATCATCTTTCACCATAGAAATGAATAGAAATGCTATTAATTGGTTCCAAACTCCCTCCAAAAACACACAAAAAAAGAAAGATATTTTTATTAGGAAAGATTTATTGCTTTTAGATTATTATTAAGAATTGAACAGTTTTGGCCAGATTTTTTATTTCACTTGTGCTGTGACGTCAGAGGAGCCAATATTTCGCGTGTGCTGTTTGTGTGGGCCTGGCCGAGCTTCCCTCGGGGTAACGGTGTTTAGTTTGAGCCTCATCTCCCTCCTCCCATGCTGAGCCAAAGGTATTTTATTGCACGTTTCCATGGCGACGACTCGGAGTGCAGGATCTGAGCGCCTTGTGCAGCGATTTCAGGAAATGACTTGACTTCCTCACTTAGCGTGAACAACTTCCTGTCCTCCGCCGCGTGGATGTGTGCCAGGGCTCAGGGACGGCGGTTTGTGTTTAGTCTTTGCGTGTTGTTTTCCTAATTACTTCCCCCTCACTCTCGCTTGTTTTCTACCCCGCTCCCCCCCCCCCCTCCCTCTGGCGAGCGCGACGAGTGCGAGGTCAGATTCAGAACATCCGATACGCTCACACACTCCAGAAAATAATAACCAATATGGATTTTTTTTTTTGCGGTCCCAGTGGACTGTCTTGCATGTGTGCACGCTAGGATTCTAAATTTCACGCCGCTATACGTCCAGGCATCCCCATGTCGAATGGCGTCAGACGAAGAGGCCTCCAATACATTCGTCACCATTCGAGAATGAACCGCGCGCACGTTCCGAGTTCCGCCGCCGCAATCCGATCACGTCTGCTTCTAGTCACAGACACTCTTGAACTCTGGTGACCCTGAGATGAGTCGCAGGCACAGGAAGTAACACCACCGCTCAGCGTTCAAATACTTTTGAGCCTTTTCTTAGTCAAAAATATTAAATCACATATTTTAGTTGTAAAATTTCAGCCATTTTCAAACTTGGAAATTCAAGTTTGGCTCTTTATAAGGGATCCTCCTGAGCTCTTCTTTGTTGAATTTAATACGTTTCTTGTTTTCCCAAAAATGACGAAAGCAGTGATGCTATTCGAAATATGATTCATCACGCTCAATCTGGCACGCCTCGCAGCGTCTTTCTACATTTGGCAGCCACATTGCGCGGATTAATAAAAACTGAAACACTGCATGTCTTTTTGCCTGCGTGCGCCACTTGGGTGTCTGCAAAGACCACTCGAGCCGAGGCCCGGTGCCTGCACAATGGCCGGTGTGTGCGGCTATGAGTGTTTCATTGGCAGGGAGATAGTCGGGCTTTGTTTTCGTTCCTCAAGGCTCGTTTCTGTCTGCCGGCCCTGTGACCGGTCGCTAATCCGAGGCCAACCTTACCGCGTTAAAGAGGAAGCTATCACGCTGCTTTATCTCGCGGCGGGAGAAGGAACAGCGACGTGTGCTTGAAGTGAAAAACTTTATTCAAAATGTCTGACAAAGCTCTAATTTTTCTCTCTTACAGCTCTTCAATGTGTAGATGACAAAGCGCCATGTGTTAACAACGCCACCTGTCAGACCTTTAGCAACGGCACCGGATACTGCAGGTAAGCGCAAGCTAGCTCTCCATGCTAAAAAGCCGGCCGAGCGAGTCGGGCTTTTATATCAATCCGCAGCGCCATGAGGTTTCGCTTTGACGAGAGCGGAGAATAATGGACTGCTTTGTGTGAGAAAGTCCACGGCGACTGGGAACAATACCAAGACACACATTTCCACTCTCCAACATTTTATTTAGTACCTTGAATGTTATTTCAATCGGCCTTACTAGCGATTGAACAGATTCTGGCATTGCCGCTGTTTAATTTTCCACTATTTTCCCCCCCAGGTGGTATTCAAGTTTGCGAAAAGACAAATGTAATCGGTCACGTTTATTTAGAGCAAATTTTAGTTTGAAAGTTCTGGAGGATGTTGCTCGTTCGTTCGTTCGTTTTCTTGAGTCTGTGCTTGATTCGAGTGGTCCTGTTGAGTTTTACAGCATGAGCTCCGCTTTCTGACTTTTTTTTCTTACTATCTAATTAAAACCCAGCAAATGTCATCACTGTGCCAGCCCGCCAACATATTTCATCAGGTGTAGTGTGAATCAGCTCGTGTTCCCACACCGTTGGGAATGCCAGGAGTGACTCTTGTAAAAGGGGAGCCGGAGTGAGTCGCATTATCTTCTTCGCTGTTTGACATTCTTTGTCTTCTCGAAGGTCAGATAGCAAGTCAAGCTTGTGCGTGGAGTCATTTTATTTAGAATATTTTAATATTAAGACGAAGGATCTGATCAGTCACCTTGATGATCAACCGACTTTCGTTAAATCGCCGGAATGACGCATTCCTGGCTGGTGGTCGCGGTGGATATTAAACAACATTGATTTACTCGGACCCGGTCCCGGCTTCTCTCTCACGCTCTTTTAGGACCAAACATCCATCACGGATGGCTCGTCTGTGTTTTGCAGACCGACTCCAAATCTTCTGCAAAATATCAGGTGACACGTTGAAGGTCATCCTGACTGTTAAGTGGGTGACTGAGGATTAACTGAAATCGAGTTTTCGACCAAAGTAGAGTTGAAAACAGACTCTTTGCTCCTGCGAACATGCTAACGATAAAAAGGAAGCACACAAGAGAGGATTCTTTCATTTAGGAAAAGTCAGCTGACAAACGTGACTGCCTACTGTTATACTGATTAACTCTTCACTCAAATGTTTTTTTTTTTCTTCTACCCGCACATAGACACACACGCCCTGGTGCACACTTGCCCTCTTTTTTTGTCCCGTCTTCCTTTTGCTTTTGCTCAAAGGGCTCATTGTTAACCAAATCAAATTTTCTATTTGCTCATCTGCTCAGTGAATTAAGGCAGTCGCTTGTAAGTAAACACTCACTCTAGACTTTTGGTCCGCATGGATGATTATTTTTTTAGATCAGCCTGGTCTGACTGCATCCTATCAGGAAGAACTTCGGCGAACCTCTTTCGCGCCGATTTTTAAGTTGTGAATGCAACTTGGGAAATGCGATTCATCTATTTTTTTTTATTTCTCAAATCCCATTTTGGACAACAAATTGAATAGGAAAGCTTACCAGCTTGTCATTTTAGGGCAGGGTTGAGAGAAGCTGCCCAACCAGTGTGACCACAAGCCATTAGCTTGCGTGTGAAGAAAAAAAACATGTTATCTCTTAATTGCTTGCTATGCTGTTCACGTCTTGCATCATTACTGAAATAACACCGCATGTAAATTTCTTTTCACAACGTGGTATGCGGTTACATAAGTTGATCTCCCCGTACGTTCGTTTTAATATTCCCAACTCATTTCCAAGATGGCCGACTCACTGTTAGCGGTTGAGTTGCCGCAAAATAAAATTCCTTTATATATAGTCAGGTGATGATTGAAAACCGGTCGCTCTCTCATAGTCAGGTTCCAGTAAAAAAAAAAAAAAAAACTGTGTCGTGCAGACCTGTTGCCTGTTTGATCTGACATGCAGAATTTGCCCGCAGGGCAGACAGAGGAAGAGAAAAGGCCAAAAGAAAAGAGGATGTCTCTTTTCAGGTAATCTGAGAAGAACTACCCCAGAGCACAAATTCTTACTGATGAGAGAGCAACAAGTGAAGGGAATGAGGCGGGGGGGGGGGGGGGGGGGGGACTATAATTTGCCTCCTGCTACTTTCATCACATTGTCAGTCATTTATCCGTGACCGAGTCCCTTCATTGGAGGAAAATAAAATGGCCGCCATATAGGATAAGGATAAATTCTAAACACGATTTGTGCCAATTTTTGTAATGTCTTAGAAATCTCTCTGGTCCTCCCCCAGCTTGCTAGATGTGGTTAAAAGTGCAGCCACGATGATAAGAGCCTTCTTTGTGTAGGATATGGCTCACTCGCACACGCACAAGCAGCCATTTTGGTTAAAAATATCTTCATAGTTATCAAGGCTACCAAAATATATTATTTTATCTTCTAAAAATAGTTTTTTTAATGGCTGTTTTTTGGGGGGATTGTAAAGACTTGCTAAAGCAAACAAACAAGTTGTAATGGACATTCATATCCAGACTGGTAAGAAGACTTACAAAAGCGTGGGGAATGTCGCAACCAGCTACTAGTGACAATTTCTTCCTGTCACTCATTGATGACGACAAGGTGGGCCAAATATAACTCTTTTGTTATTTTTGAATCATCCAAAGCTTTGCGCCAAATGTCACCTTTTGGGCATTTCAAACTTCTGTTAAAGTGGCACTCGGGTGATATAAATCAAGAATGACAAAGGTCAGGCTCTTTAAAGTCTGTACGACTTTTTTTTTTTTGATGGGGGACAAAACTTTCAAGTAAGGTAATGAGTGTTCATAAAGTTTGAAGGTCTATAGTTAGACCTCATTACAACCACAAGGACAAGATGATGACTAAACGCTACGCAGAGAGCCCATGCCGTCTGTCAACCACAGTTTCTTACATGAGCCTTTTTAAACATGTCACGAAAAAAGCTTGGATTTTACCACGCGAGCCCACTGTGGACTCCACCCGATTTTGACTTCTTATTTTCGCCACACTTTGTTTAGTAAGCCTACTCAGCTTCCTGCTCACTCTGTAGATTTTTTTTCTTCCAGTCTAATTGTAGTTAGTTTCGATTCTCTGTGACACAGTTTTTACCAAATTCTCGGTATTGAGTCTTAGTAAGGGTCTCAGCTAGATTCAATTTCCAATGAAATAAAGATACATTGTAAATTTGCTACACCACAACACATGATTAAAAAAAATCATTCAAAAAAATTCAAGCCTTTGTCTCTGCTCTCAAATGATGTGGGCGGTGTCAAGCCCGCGATTTCTCTTGCTCGGCAGATTTTAAGCCGTTATATAAATTGCGGCATCCGGGAAAATGCATTTTCCAGGTTACAGTCGTGGGGGAGGTTTATTCTATTTCGCCCCTTGCAGTAAAGCGGCCATTTTGTTCACGCGGAGCCATTTGATAAAGCCACTAATGTATTATACACTTGACTTTTGACGTCCAGACATGCACACACAGGGCCACGGTACATTGAACAGACTTTAGTCAAGGCATTCATGGTTTGAAATGTGAGCCGAGTTAGACGCACACGTACGTTCACACGCTGCTTCCCTGCCATTGCCGCAGGGGGGGAAGAAAGCATGATGGAGTTATTAGGCTTCTTTGAGACTAGATTAGGGGTTGCGAGGTCTGCATTTCAGGTTTGAACTTTGGGGAACTAGCGGGGGTGGGGGGTACAAGGGGCCTGGTGTATGGATCAGCAAAGAAACGAGTTTGAGAGTCGCTATTGGTGAGATTCAACCCGATCCGAAGCTCCGCAGCCTGGCTGAGGTCAGCATGAGGTAGAGGAGGGAGAAGGAGTGCAGAGAGAAGAGAAGGAAGGAGTGTGTGTGAGTGTGTGTACGGGGGCGCTAATGTGAACCAGCTGTAGAAACCTGACACCTTGAGTTGGCTGGAACTGCGAGGTGGAGGACTGAGAAAGAGGTAAAGAAGAGAGCTGGAAGAGAAGGATTGAGAAAAGATGGAGGCGGGCGGGGGGGACAAAGAATTCCACAGATGCATAAACAGTCTCGTCGCCGAGACAATGTGCCGATGACAATGCTGAGTAATGTGTCATCTGTTGGCTCTTTTTTTTTTTTTTGACAGAATGCTTCCTCCCCGGTGAGACACCACTCCCTGACAATAATATGAATCATGCACAGCCTTGTCTGTTTGCCGTGAGCTGGAGCGAGACTTCCCGAGGCTAATAAAGAAAGCGCTCCATCTGGTACTGGAACCGGAAGGACTGGGTGTTATCGTTTTCCGACGCTTTGGCATTTTGGATTAACTCGAGTTGAACCGCAGTGATTTGATGAAATTTACTTGCACCACTTTTTAGAGTTAAAAGATCGGGATATAACATTAGCGCCTTTTCTCCACGGGCTCTTCAGTGATGTCACCTGAGCCCGTCGTCCTGGGAGGCAAGTTTATAGGGGCCCATTGTAGCAGGCGCCAGTTCACTCAATCATCCGCCGTCCCAAGACGGCACCCGCACACTTTCCAACAATGCCGCCTCGGCCCACCGGGGGGATATCGTACGAGATGTTGTGACAAAACGATACACTTGGCAACCAACGTCCCGTCACCCAAGTGCGGAATAGAAAGTTTCAAAGGGAACATAAGTCTCAGATGTGACCCTTTGTGGACTTTCAATGTTGTGTAATGTTGTAATTTACTTTCCCAGCAGCAGAAAAAAAATAGACCGACGGAGTAAATGCGGTGGAAAAGTATTTTTTTTCAGTTTGACTGTACGCAAGATGTTGTCGTGCCCCATGATGAAACGTGCTAAATCAAAAAAGCGACATCGGTTATGGTGGCGTGGGCTCGCCGTTGTGTGATGTGGTCAACTTTTGAACGCTACTCAAACATAGACTTATTCATCTGGAACGGCTTGGATGGCAGGAAAAGGAGGGTGGCCTTGTGGGCGGAGCTTAAACGGGAGTGGCCCGACCGTGGCTTGAATGTCGACGAGCAAACATTTGGGGAGATGATGGTCGTGTTATTTTTCATCGATTGTCTGAAAAAGAAAGCAGCCATGGTTTCTGCCAAGCCTCTGTCAACAATTTCCAGCTGACGCTACTTCACATCCTTCTGCTTTTGAACTTCTTCTTCTCTGACCTTAGTTTAACCTTTATAACTTCCTCCTTTGTCCTGGTTATCATTTTAGTACATCAATTCGTCTTTAAAGTCAGTCGCGGGCGGTCGATTTGTGTTTATCCGTTCTTAGAAACCATCAAAAACACCGGTTTATGTCTAAATTACAGAGAAAATGAGCTTTTTGTAAATGATTTTGTGACACCACAAAAATTCTTGACTGATATACAACCGAGAATAATGACAAATTCACGCCTACTTTGGCATTAATTCGTTGTTTGAATTCTCGTGCAGATGCGCACCAGGCTTCCTGGGCGAATACTGTCACCACAAGGACCCCTGTCATCCCGGTTTCTGCTCGAACGGCGGGAACTGCTCCGTGAGCTTGCTCGCCGGTGTCCCCGTCCCGGGTAGCGCCACCTGCGTCTGTCCTCTGGGCTTCATCGGAGAGTACTGCGACATTCAGCAGAACTCCACGTGCCACCCCGACAACCCATGCGCCAACGAAGGAAAATGCACTTTGCTGTCCCTCGACAAATACACTTGCAAGTGCGCCCGGGGTTGGGCAGGTGAGCGAAAGACATCTTAGTCTCAGGTTTCCTCGGGGTTAGTCGACTTTGTGTTCATCGTCCTGAATAAAGTTACATTTGTTGTAAAGAGAAAGAAAGAAACTTTAAAGCGGATTTAATATGTACTACCTCTGGCTAAAAAGCGAAGCGGGGAGAGTCTCTGTTCGAATCAAACTTTTTGTTTCGTGGAAAAATTGACTTGCCGAGTGAGGAAATGATGGAAAGAAATGGATCACACATCTTCTCCTTGTTTTCCCGTTTGTAGGACAGCGATGTGAGCATGAGGACAGCTGCCTGTCAAGCCCGTGTGCCAATGGCGCATCATGCCGCGCTTTGCCCGGCGGTAAATACATCTGCTCCTGCCCGCCCGGTTACGCGGGTCCCCGCTGCCTCAACGACACCGACGAATGCGTGGCCTCCCCCACAAAATGTCAGAATGAAGGCACGTGTATCAACACCCCAGGATCCTACAGGTGAGACTCTAGATACCATATAAAACATTTTTAAAAATCTCATTTTTCCAAGTAAGAGCGTTAGCATGGAAGCTAACGACGAAGCATGGAAAGAAGCTCTTAAAATGTTTCTGATCAGGTTTTATTTCCACAGGTGTATTTGCGGCGCCGGGTTCACGGGTCGACACTGCGAGAGCTCCTACGTCCCTTGCTCTCCTTCGCCGTGTCTGAACGGAGGAACTTGCCATCAGAATTCGGAAACCAGCTACTCGTGCCACTGTCTTCCAGGTAAGGAGCTGAAACTGGAACCTTTTTTTTGGCTAGTGTAAAAAGAGAATGGATGTTTCATTTTATTGTTTGAGACCTAAACATTCGGGTCATGCTGGTTGTTTTGTATTAAACACAACGTCCTGTCACTCTTCTCCAGTTAGCGAGCGGACGCTACAAACACACAGTTGCTATTTCTACACGATGGGGGCATGTCATAATTCTTCCGTTTGTCTACATATGCGCCATCTCAGCCTCTATTTGACCCCTCTGTGTCAACCTGAACACACCTCGGGGAAAAAAAAGAAAAAAAAGAAAATGCCTTTACTGTGTACATAATGGAAGTCAGTGTTACGCTGTGTGTTTAGTTTCTATCGAAGGCATTGTGGTGTACTGACTGGATGAATGATGTGAAAAATTGTAACAACAAGAAGGAATTGATTTATGTTCTTGAAACATTTGATGGATTATCATATATTTTCTTCCAGGCTTCAATGGAACCAACTGCGAGAACAACATTGACGACTGCCCCGGTCATCAGTGTGAAAATGGCGGCACGTGTATGGACGGCGTCAACACCTACAACTGTCAGTGTCCTCCGGAGTGGACGGGTAAGTTTGAATTAATGCGATCGGCCGTTTTTGTACGCTGCTGCAACGACTTCTGTTTTCATTCCATCTTCATTCATCTCTCCACAGGTCAGCACTGCACCGAGGATGTGGACGAATGTCGTCTCCAGCCTAACACTTGCCAGAACGGCGGTACCTGCAACAACCTAGCCGGGAGCTACGTTTGCGTATGCGTCAACGGCTGGAGCGGACCCGACTGTTCGGAAAACATCGACGACTGCGCCACCGCCGCCTGCACGCAAGGCTCCACGTGCATCGATCGCGTCGCTTCTTTCATCTGCCTCTGCCCCCATGGAAAGACGGGTGAGCCTTCTAAGAACCTCTGGGCGTGTCTGAACTGAATCAATAAACACCAGTAGATGTCTTCAAATGGTTCTTGGACATTACAATCTGCGGAACAGGTCTACCCAGAACTAATATTTCCAAATTTAGATGATTTTATTATCCTACTGCCGCCCTTCCGTCTACCCTCGGGCAGATGCAGCAGCCGCGTTTCATGAGAATCCAACTCATGTGATCACCGCAGCTGACTTAGCTTATCGGCTAGTTTGTAGCTAATGATGACGATCTCACTTCATCTCTTTTCTTCAACCACCTTCAGGTTTGCTTTGCCACATTGACAACGCCTGCATGAGCAACCCTTGCAGGGAAGGCTCCCAATGTGACACCAACCCCATCACCGGAATGTTCCACTGCAACTGTCCGGCCGGTTACGTCGGCAGCACCTGCACCAACGATAGAGACGAGTGTAGCATCGGTGAGAGAGACCCGCCGGCAGTGCGACGCCAATAATTTACCAATCATATGTTTTTTTTTTTCCTCTTCAGGAAGCAACCCTTGCGAGCATGGCGGCCAGTGCGTCAACACGGACGGCTCCTTCATGTGCAACTGCGTGAGAGGTTACGCCGGACCACGTTGCGAACAGGATGTCAACGAATGCGCGTCCAGCCCTTGCCAGAACGACGGCACTTGCTTGGACCGCATCGGCGACTACACTTGCATCTGCATGCCCGGTACGCTTCACAAAATCAATTTAGCGTGATATCGTAATGTAAATTAATTATTTTTGTGACGTCCTGCAGGATTTGAGGGGACTCACTGTGAAATCGAGGTGAATGAGTGTCTGAGTTCCCCGTGTCTGAATCAGGGAAAATGCCTGGACCAGGTCAGCCGCTTTGTCTGCGAGTGCCCGGCAGGTCGGTAAACACCCAAAGTGTGGCAAGTTAAAAGGAAAGAAAAAAAAATGACAGACTTTTTTTTGTTGTCAGGCTTCAGTGGCGAAACGTGCCAGATAGACATCGACGAATGCTCGAGTACACCGTGTTTGAACGGAGCCAAGTGCATCGACCGACCTAACAGCTACGACTGTGAATGCGCTGAAGGTACGTTCATGACCAACTTTACGACTCGCTAATTTTAAAACCACACTAAATTTCACCCAATATCTCTCTCTCATTAGGCTTCACAGGTCTTCTTTGCGAAGACAACATCAACGACTGCCAGCCGGAGCCGTGCCACCACGGCGTGTGTAAGGATGGGATCGCCACCTTCTCCTGCGAGTGCGACCCGGGATACGTGGGCTCCATCTGCAACATCCAAGTGCAGGAGTGTCACAGCAACCCTTGTCAGAATCGAGGACGCTGCATCGACCTGGTCAACGCCTACCAGTGTAACTGCCCACCCGGGACTTCGGGTAAAACTATTTTTCCTGTATCTGTCCTCCACTGACCAGAAGTGGAGTTCATTTTCACTTTCCAGTCTCATACTTGCACTTCCTCTCTTGTGAAGTTCCTCTTTTGAAAGTTTGCTTTGCATGACACTTACGCGTTAGCTTCGTCATGCTGTGACACACGCCGAATGTATTTGACTTTTGCTGAATTACCGGTTTGTCCACATTTTTTGCACTTCCTGCTTAGGGCGTTTTTAGAAAGGTGTCTTCTAATGCCCTCTGGTGGTCAACTGACTGTATTACATAAAGAGACGCCATCCAGATTTATATGTAAAATATAATTTATATATAATAAAGTGATAAAATTATATATAAATAGAATAATTTCTAATAAAAAACGAAAATATATAATAATATGATGTAATTATAATCAAATATATAATAAAATAAATATTTTCTTCTTTCCTCAGGTGTGAACTGTGAAATCAATGAAGATGATTGTGACAGCAACCCCTGCGAGTATGGAGAGTGCCAAGATGGCATTAATGAGTACAAGTGTGTGTGCTCCCCAGGATACACAGGTATGCTTCAAAAACCACAATCACGATTGAATCTTCAAAGCAACGTTTCGTGCTGAAGTTCGCTGAGGATGCTCTTGACCATCCAACAGGACTCAGATGTGACGTGGACATCAACGAGTGCGCCTCCAACCCGTGTATGAGCGGCGGGACCTGCATGGACAAGGTTAACGGCTTCCACTGCCTGTGCCCGCCCAGCACCCACGGACCCCTGTGCCTCTCGGGGATCGACCACTGTGAGCACCAGCCTTGCGAGCACGGCCAATGTATCGAGCAGCAACACGGGTAAGCTCGAATAAGCCCCCCCTGGTCTCGTGTGGTTCTTTCTCATCTCCTTGTCCTTGCCACCAGGTACAATTGTGAGTGCGAACCCGGCTGGGGAGGACAACACTGCGAGCAGGAGAAAGACGAGTGCCAGCCCAATCCGTGCCAAAATGGCGGCTCGTGCTTGGACCGACATAACGGCTACACTTGCGTGTGCCAGCTGGGATTCAGAGGTAGCGTTACGACAACGTGATATCAATCATTTTGAGCTCAACTTAAACTCTATCTGCTCTCAGGTGTGAACTGCGAGAAGAACATCGACGAGTGCGCGTCCAATCCTTGTTTCAACCAGGGCATCTGCATCGACAGGGTCAACGGTTACACTTGTCAGTGTAGTCCGCCGTTCACAGGTCGGGCGCCATAACTACGAAATTGCGTCGTAAACCAAAATGTGATTTGTGAAATAATGAGTTCGATATTCCAAACAGGTAAAAACTGTAAGGACGAGCTTGCCCCTTGCGCTTCGCATCCGTGCGAAAGGGGAGGAGTCTGCCGTCCCACGGCGGACTACAGTTCCTACACCTGCCGATGCCCTGCCGGATGGCAAGGTACGTCATTTTGGTCGATGCCAGGACTTCCACGTGAGTTAAATTTCTGTTTCTCGCCACAGGGCCGCGCTGCACGGAGGATGTCAACGAGTGCAAAAAGAATCCTTGCAGGAACGGCGGCCGTTGTGTCAACAGCCCGGGCAGCTACATGTGTAAATGTCAACCCGGGTACAGCGGACATAATTGTCAGACAGATGTCGACGACTGCTCGCCCAGTGAGTTCGCCCTCGACGCTAGTTGGTGCGCGGCGATGAATCTTTTTAATGAAATAATTCTCTCGTGCACATTTTAGACCCGTGTTTGAACGGAGGTTCCTGCGTGGACGACGTGGGCGGTTTTGCCTGCGAGTGCCGACAGGGTTTCGCAGGCGGTCGCTGCGAGACCGAGATCAACGAGTGCGCCAGCCGACCCTGCTGGAACGGCGCCAACTGCCGAGATTACGTCAACAGTTTCGTGTGCGAGTGTCGGGCGGGTTTTGATGGATTCCTGTGTGAACACAACATCCAAGAATGCACCGAAAGGTCTGCTGCTCAACTTTTTTTTTTTTTTTTTTTTTTTTAATCTTTTTGTAACTTTTTCTTCCCTTGGCAGCTCTTGCCTGAATAACGGCACGTGCATCGATGACATCAACACCTTTTCGTGCCGCTGCCGACCCGGTTTCTACGGCAACTTTTGCGAGTACGAGCAGAACGAATGCGACTCCCAGCCTTGTAAGAACGGCGGGACCTGCACCGACGGCTTAGGCACCTACAGATGCACCTGTCCTGTAGGCTACAATGGACAAAACTGCCAGGCATGTGTCATCTTCTCGTATTTGATAAAAGACGTTGGAGTAGAAGCTTCCAACACAATTTTGACTTTCTTCCTCTTTCCAGAACTTTGTCAACTTGTGTAGCCAAGTGCGCTGTCACAACGGCGGCTCCTGCTCTCAGACCTCCACCTCCTGGACTTGTCATTGTCAAATGGGCTGGACTGGACTTTACTGCGATGTGCCCAATATGTCCTGCCAGGACTTTGCTGCACGAAATGGTGAGGACATTTTGTCTACTCACAAAATGTTCTAGCAGGTAGTGTATGTTACATTTAATTTTTTTTTTACTTCTCCAGGTCTGGAAGTGGAGAACGTTTGCAAAAACGCAGGGCGATGCGTGAACGTGGCTAATTCCCACCAGTGTCAGTGCCAGCCAGGATACACGGGCAGCTACTGTGAAGATATGGTAGATGAATGCCAGTCCAATCCTTGCCGCAATGGAGCTACTTGCAAGGACTATCAAGGCACATATGAATGTGTGGTAAGTAAATACTCCCTTCCATTAGCTTCTACCTCAGTCCTAAACACACATTTTGCTTCTGTAGTGTAAGCCGGGCTACCAAGGGGTGAACTGCGAGTACGACGTGGACGAATGTCACTCGAGGCCGTGTCTCCACGGAGGAACGTGCATCAACCTCATCAACCGCTTCACCTGCGCTTGCCCGCCAGGAACACAAGGTAAGCCCCGACTTCCTTCCACCAACCACAGATGTCGCATTGTCACGTGTCTCCACGCCAAGGTCTCCAGTGCGAGATGAACGTGGACGACTGCGCGCCCAAGCCCGGCTCGTGGGAGCCGCGCTGTCGTAACGGCGGTCAGTGCGTGGACGGGATCGGACGATATACGTGTACCTGCCCGCCGGGATTTGTCGGAGAACATTGTGAGGGTGATCTCAATGAATGCCTGTCTGGACCTTGTCACGCCGCCGGCAGTCTGGACTGCGTGCAGCTCGTCAATGACTATCAGTGCCGCTGCCGCCTTGGATACACCGGTATGCTGAACCCCACCGAGTGAGGCGATAATGAAAAAAAAATTCTTCTAATGTGTGGTCTCTTTTTGAAGGCCGCCATTGTGAGTCCGTAGTGGATTTGTGTCTGTCCAAGCCGTGCCACAACAGCGGCGTCTGCTCCATGAACATGAGCTCAGTTCACGGCTACACCTGCTCCTGTCCACCTGTAAGTTTCCCGTGCCACTTCTTCGTCAAAACCTTTTTATTAAAATTTTAGCCTAATAGAAAAAAGCTTAAAGCTGATTCGCTGTTGGTCATGATGTCAATGACTAGGCCACGCCCCCTCAATGCTTCAGTCACTTTTTTCCACTTAAGCCTTGTTCTTTTAACTAACCTCTTCCCGTTCTTTAACCCTCACACTTGCTTCAGACGGGCAACCATGGCCGAGGTATGGTCGACAAGCACTTCTTGTAAATAATCATCAAATGGACTTCTTACCTTCACATGCCATTGCAAGGATCGACACAAATCGACAAACCTAAATACGATTAGATGTTCCTTTTTTTAGGGCTTTGCTGGATTCAACTGTGGCGATCTGGAAGGCTACAGCTGCGCCAAGCTCCACTGCCAAAATGGCGGCAACTGCGTGGAGTCACCAGTAGGCCAGCTCTACTGCCAGTGCCAACCTGGCTTCAGCGGCCCGCACTGCGAGAGCAAGCAGACGTGCCCGACGCCATGCCAAAACGGCGGAACGTGCATCAGCGACCCTTCCAACCCGTACCTGTACAGCTGCCGCTGCCCGACGCATTTCTCCGGGCGCTACTGCGAGAACCAAGTGTCGGTTCCTCGCAGCCCTTCCTGCCCGTATCTCCAGTGCGAGCACCAGTCGGGCGATAAAGTGTGCGATACGCAGTGTAACAATCACGAGTGTCAGTGGGACGGAGGCGATTGCTCGCTCAACTGGAAGCAGCCTTGGGTCAACTGCACCGCTAGCGTTCCTTGCTGGGACTATTTTAAAAACGGACGTTGCGACAAGGAGTGCGACAACCCCGGCTGCCTCTTCGATAGCTTCGAGTGCCAGGAACATGCGCCCAGCACCTGCAAGTATGTCACCCATTCCGCCGATTCGAGAAAAAAAAAACCAATATGCTGTTTGCATAAAATAGTGCAAAAATTGAAAATTTAAGTTATCTTTATTTTTAGACAAGGGAGCCATTTTTAAAAGAGGCGTTACTAACTAACTAATTAAATAAAAGAAATAAAATACAAATAAAATACAAATTAATTACAAATAACATACAAATAAAACACAAATAAATAAATAAAACAAAAAAATGAACCAATAAATGTTTTGTTATTTACAAGGGGAGTAAAAAAAATCCAAAATGGCCGCAAAGCAGCGTAGTAAAATCAAACAAGACGTCAGTGTATGATTTTTTTTTTTTTTTTTTTTTTTTAGGTACGACAGGTACTGTCCGGACCACTACGGTAACCTGGTGTGTGACTGGAGCTGCAACACGGAAGCCTGCGGCTGGGACGGTCTGGACTGCGCCAAAGACACTCCGGCCAAAGTGATCGAGGGTACCCTGGTCATCGTGGTCCGGCTTCAACCCAAGGAGCTGATTGAGGACATGCGTGGCTTCTTGCGCTCCTTGGGAGCACTGCTCCACACCAACCTGAAGGTGAAGCTGGATGAGAACAAGGAGCCCATGGTGTACCCGTATTACGGACCAGAGGAAGGCCACGGGCGCCTCTTACAAAAGGGCAGAAGCAAGCGTGAGATGGAGAGAGAAGTTATCGGGTAAGGAGGAGAATCTTTGTTAAAAGTGATAAGTTTGTGTCTAATATCAAAACATTTTCAGTTCTGTGGTCCACCTTCAAATCGATAACCGGGAATGCGCTCAGAAGTCCGAAGACTGTTTCTCAAACACCAACGAAGCGGCTTCCTTCATCGCAGCGGCACACATTAAAGCCGACCTGCCTTATCCTCTCGTGTCCGTCAACAGTAAGTCGATTTCCCAGCCGGGCTGGTCAACAAGATCCGACTCTCGATGCTCCTTTTTAGGTGACCTGACGGTTCAAAAGATGCCCACGTTCCCCATGTACGTGATCGGCGTGGCGGTCGTCATCGTTCTTCTCATTGTGGTGTTGGGCATGCTGGCGGCCAAGAGGAAAAATAAACACGCGTTGCTGTGGATGCCCGATGGCTTTTTGGCCAATAAAAACGACAAGAGGAAAGAACCTGTTGGTCAAGATGACTTCGACATGAAGTGAGTGCTTGAATGAGGAGCATTCAAAGACATCAAAATAAAACACTCGTCTGCTCACCAGAAATTTCAAGAGCCCGGACGGAACCATGATGGATGGACGGCAGGGCCAGAGATGGATGGACGATGAGGTTCCAGCCAAGATCCCGAGGGTGAGTCGATGAGGAGACTCTCGGTTATTTCGATGTGTGCTCCAACTTCACGTCGCCTTTTGCTTAGAATGAAGACAAGCCCTTGCTCATGTCTTCCGACGGAGGCGTCGACCGGAGGGAGTGGACCCTGCAACATCGCAAGGCCGCTGATGTCATCCTAACTCCGCCACAAGCCGACGGAGAGACAAACTGTCTGGATGTTAACGTCAAGGGACCTGGTAAGAAGTTTTGAAGCCCGATAAAGTCCAAAATTTGTTCATCCTGCCACTCTTATTGCTCCTCTTTCAGATGGCTTCACGCCGCTGATGTTGGCTTCGCTCCGCAACGGCGGCGGCCCCGACTGCTCGTTCCCGGGCGAGGAGGAAGAGGAGAGCGGAGGCGACGAACCGGGTCCGAGCGTCATATCCGACTTGATCGCGCAAGGTGCTTCGCTCATGGCCCAGACGGACCGCACGGGAGAAACGGCGCTGCATCTGGCCGCTCGTTACGCCAGGGCGGACGCCGCCAAGAGGTTGCTGGACGCCGGCGCTGATCCCAACGCCCACGACAACATGGGCAGAACTCCTCTGCACGCCGCCGTGGCGGCGGACGCGCAGGGCGTCTTCCAGGTCAGGCCGGCATCAAAGAGATCAACGACACACATGAGATTCCTCACCAATTATAATTCTTTTTGCTTCCTTGTAGATTCTCATTCGCAATCGAGCCACGGATCTGGACTCCCGAATGAATGACGGCACCACTCCTCTAGTCCTGGCGGCCAGGTTGGCCGTGGAAGGCATGGTGGAAGAACTGATCCACTGCCACGCTGACATCAACGCTGTTGATGATCATGGTCAGTCATGCAAAAGGGAAAAAGAGGTTAAGATAATATGTAGGCATGTGATGGCACCAAAGCACTACTTTTACATCGCCTGAGCACAAACAGGACATAGGTGAGTTTTCAACATGTCTGTCCTTTTTTATCTCGCCGTCAATTCAGGTAAGTCGGCTCTTCACTGGGCTGCAGCAGTGAACAACGTGGAGGCCACGCTTGTGCTCTTGAAGAACGGAGCCAACCGCGACATGCAGGATAATAAGGTTGGTCATCGAATGAATGAATTTGAATTTTTTAATCATGTGACGAGGCAACCTGATGCCTTTTTTTTATTTTCAGGAGGAGACCCCTCTGTTCCTGGCCGCCAGAGAAGGCAGCTTCGAAGCCGCTCAATTGCTCCTCGACCACTACTCAAATCGCGACATCACCGACCATCTCGATCGTCTCCCCAGAGACACGGCTCAAGAACGGATGCACCACGACATAGTGCGCCTGCTGGACCAGTACAATTTGGTTCACAGCCCCCACAACGGGCCCAATCACATCGGCGGAAACTCTTCAGTCATGTGCGGGGCGAACGGAGCCGCCTTCATCGGCATGCGTCCCGGCCCGCAGGGAAAAAAGAGCCGCAGGGGCGGCGGCAAGATGGGGGGTGTTGGAGGGGGGACCAAGGAGCCCAAAGACATGAAGGCTAAGCGAAGAAAGAAGCCCACCGGAGGGGAGGGTCCGGGTGCCGGCGGCGGCGGTGGCGTCAACGGCGTGAAGGCAGCTGGAGGACTTCCTGAAAGTTCCGTCACCATGTCGCCCGTCGACTCCCTGGAGTCGCCGCACTCGTACACGGGCGACGCGTCCGGCGCGGCCACCACCACTGCCAACTCGCCGCCCCTCATGAGCAGCCCCGGAACCAGGCCCATGCTGCCCCCTGTCAGCCACATGCTGGGCCAGCAACAGCAGCAGCAGCAAGCCTGGGTGGGCATGAGCAAGCACGGCTACGGCGGCCACATGTTCGGCCTGGTGCCGCACCCCATGGGGGGAAGCCACCGCGGAATGCCGCAGCACCACGGCCACGGGGGCCCCATGCTGACCCCCATGAATGTCACCATGAGTCGGGAGCAGCTGCCCCCCATCGTCACCTTCCAAATGATGCCGCCCGGCGGAGGCCAAGGCATGATGAAGCAGCCTCAGCAAGCCCACGTGCAGGTGACCCAAGCCCAGCCGCAGAACCCTCAATCGGGACCCGGCCACCTCCGCTGCAGCCAGGCCTTGGTGTACCAGATGCCCGAGCCGATGAGCATGGGGCTCCCCCACCCCATGCAGCACGCCGTCAGCCACGGAGGGCCGCTGCCTTCCTATCCACCCATGCAGAGCCCGGTGGATAAGTACCCCACCCCGCCCTCCCAGCACAGCTTCACCACCCCCGTCAGCTCCGACGGCACCACCCCCAGGCATCCTCCCAGCGAGCACCCCTATCTCACGCCCTCGCCCGAATCCCCGGACCCTTGGTCGTCGTCTTCGCCGCACTCCAACTCGGACTGGTCTGACGTCACCACCAGCCCCACCCCGCTGGCCAACGGCCACCACGCCTTGCCCTCAGCCCGCCACACGCACATTCCAGAGCAGGCGCAGCTGCAGCCGCAGGCGCAGCCGCCGGCGCAGCAACGGGCATCCCAGCAGCCGTCGGCTTTGGGGAGCCAGCAAGTGTTCGCGTAGGTGGGCCGGCGGGCGGCCAAGTAGCCAAAGAATGACTCCTGGGGGTTCTACACGCTTCCGCGTAGTAACTTTCTTTGTTCCCATCATATGTATGTTATAGCCTTCTCTCTTTGCACTTAAGAAAACTTATGTATAGTTTCTAAAATGTCCCGAGCTAGAAATCAAATACAGTGGTGCCTTGACTGTTTTTTTTTTCTGTTACAAACTTGTGATCATGACACCCAAATTCAAAATGAGACCACACAGAGGTCCTAGAACTAATGAACTTGTACGGAACAGTATCTTTGTACAGTACACCCCCAAAAAAAATATTTTGTGCGTGACAGTGTCTCCATGTGTACCAAACAACCTCACGCAAAATTCGGTTGGCAAGCAACCATGGACTTTTTATTTGTATTTTTTTTTTTACGATCACATGGTCATGGAGATGGGGAGCGGGGATGATCCTTTGTGCCTCTTCTATTTATGCGTGTTCATGTTGAAACCACTTCCCTTTGGCCAAGCGTACGGGACTGGATTGCCTGTTTGTTATTCGTGACACCATCGCAAGCTTTTACTTGTAGGCAGTTACAAAAAAGGAAAATCATCGTTGGAAAGCTCCATTTTTTTTTTTTCCTGGTGTTGAAATATACACGGACGCACAGCACATTCTGCTTGTAAAGTCTGAGATTTTACTTGGCGAAGATTTTTTTTTAACGGCTTTTTTTTATATGAATACTGTGCGCACTTGATTGTAAATGATTTTTTTTTAACTGCCTCTTTTTCCATGTTTCCTTTCAAAACTATGTAACCTTCCTCTTTTTTTTTTTTGCTTAGTTACAATCATCGTCTGTGTCTGTTTTATGTCGTGATGCATAAGTCACGTCTCGAGGTCAATCAAAGTATTTTGTCTTTGAAGTTCTTCTCTGGAAAGCCATTTGAGCGTTTATTCCATATTCTTGGTAATCATCAGAAGGCACTTGTACGCTTTTTTCACTAATAAGTATTAGCGTAGGAGTAAAATGACTACTAGGAATGTTTTTTTTTTCCACTGCAAGTACCACTTTTGGATTTATTAAATGTAACTGCTAAAAACCGTCATTTTTGCTGGCATGCAGAATTGTCTTAAAGTAAAGTATAATAGGTTACGAAACTTGAGGTCAAGGATATGGAATAAATGTTCTCATGGCTTTCCGTACCCACTTGCAGTCGTGCATCCTATACAAAGGTCGCAATCGCGATTTGCAATTGACAATATTCTCAACCAAGTCGTGGTTTCAATTTCCACAAGAGACATTTGATATTTCTGCATATATAGCAGGTAAAAGCTATGTTTATAAAGTCTGTGTATATAGATGTTTCTTTTCATTGACCAGATGTAGTTGTGGCCAAGTTTGGTAAACTAGAACAAAAAGATCAGCCAACTTTCCTAATTAAAACCCGGATTATCAGCGTCGTGTGTGTGTGTTCTTTTATTTTAGACAGTCTTATTTTTATCTTACTCCATTTATTAAATTTATTTGATAAAAAGTCTGTCTGTCTATCTATCTACGTCTGTCTGTCTAAATGTCTCTTTGTGTGTATATTTAAATAAATTCTATTGTCTGCAAACCTGTGCTGTGCAGTTTGCTAACTGGCCACTAGGTGGCACCCTATCGACTTAACACCACCAATCAAACCTCGAACCTAACGAAGAAGACGTTTGCACGGAAGTGGCTTTTTTTAATATTGTTAAGCGAACCGAAACGTTTGTTCCGCTTTTCCTGGTTTAACGATGCTTGTCTAAATTAAAATGTTCTTTAAGGATGGTAAGTGCGTCATAATGTCTGAGTCGCCGCGAATGGGCCGGTTGACGGACGACAGGACGTGACTGAAAGAAAGAATTTTGACACTTTGTCAGAGCGGACAAGAAGTGAGCTGCAATTTCCTTGTTCGTAATTTTAAGACTCGCTTACAGGTAAGAAAACGGTTTAACTTTCTGTTTCCTCCCAAAAATTGAAGAATGCAAGGGCGACTTTTGATTTTTAACACGTTTAAACGAAATCATCGGTGTCGGTAAATACTGTGTTAATAATTAATTACATCTCGCTGATGTTTATTTTAGCTAGGACAATTTTTTTTTTTTCAGGATGGTGCGTTCATGTGATTGGTAGAAAACAAGAGAATCTTAAAGTGTGTGTGAGGATAAATAAAAATGATCACTACTTCTTCATCATTGTCCTCTTCTCTCCTGTCAGGCAGGCATGGCTTCATCACGGCTCAAATACCTCTCTCTGGGCGTGCTGGTGTTCCAGACCACATCCTTGGTCCTCATCATGCGCTACTCCCGAACCTTGCAGGCGGATGGTCCGCGGTACCTGGCCTCTTCGGCCGTAGTGGTGGCCGAGGTCATGAAGATCGTCATCTGTCTGATGCTCGTCTTCAAAGACCACAGTGAGTGAAAGGACCCGTTATCTGCTGCCATTCCAACGATTAGGGATAACTAAAATGGAAACCGAAAATGAGGAAACCAAGGGCGAAAACTGAAAAAGTTACAAATAAATCAAAATGAGCAATGGTTTAAAAAGCTATCTTAACTTTGCCACCTCTCGTCAGGTTACAGCGTGCGAGCGTTCAACAGCGTCATCCGGCAGGAGATCGTCTACAAGCCCATGGAAACCCTGAAGCTGGCCATCCCCTCGGGCATCTACACCCTGCAGAACAACCTGCTCTACGTCGCCCTCTCCAACTTGGATGCCGCCACCTACCAGGTACATGGACAAAGATGTGCTTTTTTCGTCAACGCTCACTCCTCCCTGTCCTCCAGCTCACGTACCAGTTGAAGATCCTCACCACCGCTTTGTTCTCCGTGCTCATGCTGAGACGCCGGCTGGGCATCTACCAGTGGCTCTCCTTGCTCATCCTCATGACCGGAGTGGCTCTCGTACAGGTCGGTAGCCAACATTTTCAGCATTTTTTGCTAGCATTAATCTGAAGGCTAGCTTAGTTTAAATTCACAACTGAATCATCTCAGTGGAATCTTACACATTTGTCTCTCGTCCTCAGTGGCCGTCTGAATCCTCGGTGGTGGCGGAGAAGGCGTCAACCTCCACGGGCTCCCAGTTTGTGGGTGTCATGGCCGTCTTGGTGGCGTGCTGCTCCAGCGGCTTCGCCGGCGTCTACTTTGAGAAGATCCTGAAGGAGAGCAAACAGAGCGTCTGGATCCGCAACATCCAGCTCGGTCAGTGGGGGACTTTGTTTTGGTTTCGAGGTGCAGTTGTTATTTCTGTCCACTTGGGGTCACCACCTTATTCTACACAGTCGTATCTGTAACTTTGAGTGTTTATGGCTTTAAAGGTGGCGACTATACTTTAATACTTTTTCGTAACTTTTTTTTTTCTATTAATGACCCCTTGTGCACATGTCAGGGATGTTCTGCCTGGTGTTCAGCTTTGTGGGGATGCTGAGCTTCGATGGTGACAAAGTGATGGAGTTGGGGATGTTCCAGGGGTACAACGCCGTCACCTGCACCGTGGTCACGCTGCAGGTCGGTCTCGCCGGCTGCCGACCGCCTCCGTGCAACTGTGAACGTGTGTGTGTGTCTCCCACCCCCCTCAGGCGCTGGGCGGTCTGGTCATCGCGGCGGTCATCAAGTACGCCGACAACATCCTCAAAGGCTTCGCCACGTCGCTCTCCATCATCGTCTCCACCCTCATTTCCTACTTTTGGCTCCAGGACTTTGACCCCACCAGGTACGAGCAGTAGCTGTGAATTTAATATTCCCAATAAAGTGTCAAGCAGTGAATGAGTTGAACCTTCAAAAGCAAATCAATTCTCTCTCTCTCTCGTCGGCAGCATCTTCTTCGTGGGAGCCGCCCTGGTTATCGGTGCCACATTCCTCTACGGCTACGAAGGCAAGAAGCCGGCCAATCCCAGCAGGGCGTGAGACGGGCGTGGGCCCAGCACGATCAAAGGAGGTCAGTTCCTATACACAATAGGAACAAGTACAAAAAAAAAAATAGGTCAAGCACAATTGCTGGCGACACCTGAAGTGCCTCTGTTGGGAGCGGGAAACGTTCTTGCGTAATCACGCCATCTGTAGCAATAATGTCATCACGTGTTACTGAAGAACGGCTGCTGGTTAAGGATTCCAGTTACGTCATGGGAAATCCTACAATTAGGTCCTCAAGTGAAATTTCTTCCCCGCTAAACCCTAAAATACAGGATAACCTTGACAAGTCAACTTTCGAAAAACTTTTTGAATGCCCATCTAGGCTGCAGTCTGTAGCGCCAACGTCAAGAATGGGCGTTCAAGCGGCCATTTTGCTTTGTTGCCAGGCAACCGATTTTGAGCGTCTTTGCCCAACATGGCTACCGAGTCGCTTGAGAAACACTTGAGTATTCACCGACGCTGTTACTAAGAAATGAAGTCGGTTACAGTGGATGTAAATAATGACGCTTTTGAAACGATTAAATCAATTAAGAAGATTCATTTCAATGAGTGATTCCGTTAGATCGTGTAATTTATTGTTAATGTCGGGGTGAAAATGTGGTCCTTTTTTTTAATGCTGATCAGAGATTGATGAGGTTTTATTTTGAAAAGCTTCATTTGATTGTAGTATTTGAGTGATGATTATTTTTGTCTCAATTACTACTAAGATCATCTTTTCACGATGCTTGTGCTGCTTTTCCGGATAATCTTTCTTACGCTGCAACTTAACCCAGTGCATTTAAGAAAAAGTAAAAGTAGCGATCAGCCGCATTACATTTCTTTATAGTCTTTCATTTCTTTATCTACCTCATCCATTCTGTATTCACATCAAACGTCGATATCAAACGCATAATTTGACCAGCGCAATTCATGTGAAAGTATGTTTTTATAATTTTTGGAGTCTGGCTGGAGTTTCAATTGAATTTGTTTTTTCATTTCAATCATATCGTGAGCCTCATAGTATAATTACTCAAGTCAAAATAAAAGGCCAATGAGTTTGATAAAAGTTGTTTCTTTTTTTAATGTCTATATAAGGTTGAATCGAAGCATTTGAACTCTTTTTTTTTGGGTTTATCAACAAGAATGAATCAATTCTTCAATGTTTTTTGGTATTTGTTTTATTGAGTTCCAAAACACTGCATGCTAATGCCGGACAATCATAGAGGAGAAGTTTGATGTCCTTCAACACATTGTAATGCTACCATCCAGTCAAATAAATTAAAATGTCGACACCGGCCGGGTCCTTGGAGCGACCTTTGAGGCAGTCTTGTGTAACTATAAGCAGCAATCTGACTCCATTGTAGAAAAGACACAAGCCTCCACACATTGAAAAGCACTTATCAAAACTTAGCGTGATTGACGCATTTGTGCTCTCCTCGAGTATCTTTAAGGCTGATAAGCTTGATTAGTCTTGGCCCGAAACGGGCTTTCTGTACCGAACTCTACTTGGGCGGTATGACGATAAGCGGAGGTCCCCTGGTGGGCCTCCACATGAGCACTTGTGCATCGTTGGCGTTGGGCCTCCCCATGGCGTTGGCCGGGATGGGCTCCACGCGGGTCAGCACCCGAGGCTGCTCCTGGTGGACCCTACCCACCAGCCGCGCCCTGGAGCCCAGAGGCCGGGTCGGGTCCACGGCGATGTCCACCCTCATGCGCCACTTGATGGCGCGGAGGAGGATTTTCTCCTTGGAGGTGGCGTTGAGCGCCACCAGCCAGGTGGTGAAGCTCTGGTCACGCTTGATGTCGGTCAGCGCGGGCTGGTCCGATCGGCTCACCGGAACGGCCCAGGTGACGCTGGGGTAGAAGTTGTCATTCATGCTGACGGTGAAGCGTGACGGCTTGGAGGTGGGGCCCACGATGGTGACCGTCTCCGTGGTGTTGCCGTACCAGGGGTAGCTAACGCCATCCGAGTCACTAATGGCCCGGACCAGACCTTGGCGCAGTTCGGGCAGTTCCCAACTTGACCTGCGGGGGGCGACAGTGACTGCGATCATGCATGTTACACATAAGGGGGAGCACTTTTTTCGGATTAAGATTTAAAAGTTGCTAGGCCGAATTTGCAAGTGTATTAATTTAATCAGAGAAGGAAAAATGTTTTTGAAATTGTTTGATATAATAATCTATAGGTGGAAACAATTCTAAAAGTAAAAAAGGGGTGAAAAGAAGAGATAAAAATGCAAAAAAATAAATTAATAAAAATGCATCAAGAGGAACATTTGTGCACGCAGCAGGTGAGACTCCCGCATTGAGAAGCACACCCACACATTGTGTTCTTGTGACTTTGGCACACAAGTAGTCGTGGGGAGAGAGAGAGAAAAAAATGCAATATGAATCGTATTTCCATATTCCAATGCAATTAAGCTTCGTTGAAGACTCTGAATTGTGATTTTAGGTGAGAATGTGAGTGCAAATGCTTGTTTTTTGTTTACGTGTCCTGTGATTGGCCAGGAAATAGGAAGTGCCATGCGAGCATCTCTATTAGTTGCATCAATCTACTGAATTATTTATTTTGTTGACGTGTCTGGGCCACCCGGTTGGCGTCCCTTTAATTGATCAATTACGTTTAGTAAGACAGTTTTCAGTAAACTGAGCCAGAAATTATGGGGAGATTGTTAATGAGAATATATTACTGACTTTTAATCGCTGTTTCTTCACAGTATCTTGCGGCTGGAAAAAAAATAACATGAAAAATGTGTGATGTGAAAAACAACAAACTAATCAAATTACAATGATATGAAATAATAAAACATGTTTGAAAAAAATTAACTAGAAAAAGTAAAAAATATGAAAAGAAAGTTGAAAACTGACCAATAAAAATAATTTTAAAAAAACAATAGATGAAAAATACACAAATATTACTTTTAAATCAAATTACATCAATCAAATCTAGGAAAAACAAATTACAAGACAATATGTATGAAAGTAAGAGAACTAACAGGGAAAATACAAGAACAAATTAGACCCACGCCGACCCCGGAACTCTGTTATAAACCTTGGACCCCCTCCACCACACTCACATGCCGACGTCTCCGTAGGTGTTGTAGAACTCCATGTGGGTGCACGCCTGGATCCAGCCCACCACCCAGGTCTCGTTGCGCGGAATAGGTGGCATGACAACCCGGGCCGACGCTTTGAAATAGGGTGTTTTGTAGCGCAGCACGATGGCCGAGTCCTCCTCCACGGCCGTGGGGCGGTGGTCGATGGTAGCTGCCAGCTCGCACACAACCACGTTCTCCCTGCGGACGCGCGACTTGTTGCAGGCGATGCTCTGGACGCAGCCCATGACGACCGGCCACCGCCACCGGGACCACCGCCACCCGATCCAGGCAGCGTTCACCGCCTGGAGTGCCTCTCAGGGGGTCGACGCTTTTGCTCCCCTCCTGCCCGGAGCTTCCCCACCCCTCACCCGGGCGGGCATGTCACGGAATGCCGCAGGTCGGGCGTCAGGCATCGGATGCTGCGGCTGCTTGCTCGTAGCCGGTGCCGACCGAACCCCGGCCCCGGATGTCAGTCAGTCCACCGGCATCCCGCGTGTCGCTGTTCAACCCGGTGTGGTGCTGAACTGAACGTGACGCGATACGCAGACGTGACCGACACACCTCCCCTCCACGTCGTTTGACTCTTTTATTTTGAAGATCAATCCAACTAACATTGGCATGACTTCATTTCTACGAGGAAACGCACTCATGCCGCCAAGTCTCTTGTCTAAAACGAAAAAAAAAAACAGCGTTAATATTGAGAGTAATCATCTCCTTAACTCAAATATAAATATAAGCATTTTTGAAGTGTATGGTTAAGGATTGTTAAATAGGTTCAAAATTTCTTTTATTGTGAAGGCCACTTAAAGTAAAATGGGCGTGACGTCATATCCATGCGGAAATAAGCCTCGCCTTAACAAATGACTTGACTCAAAACGGAACAACGTGATTGCCAGCGTTAATATTGTTTTATCAATATTGCAAGCCCAAAAATATTATTTCTCGGTGAAAATGGTAAGTACCTCTGTATTCAGCTAATGTTGTTGATCCTCTATTTTGCGTTCTTTTAATAAAATATGTGACTATGTATATGCACATTTTTGTGTTAAACCAAGTTAAACAAAACAAACTGGTAATAGACATCTAGAAACTTTTTATGCGCAGTAATAAAATATTTGTACTTTTTACCTCCCACCAGTGCCCTGAAAAACTTAAGATTAAAGTGACTGTTTTCTTGCAGGTTTCCACTGATTTCAAAGGGCTGATCCAAAGGTTTTACCAACTACAGGCAGAGCGTCTGGAGACCTACCGACTCTTTGAGGAGTACGTTTGTGTGTACTGCTGCTCATTCTCTTGTCAAGGTGGAGAGCATTAGGAACTGTTCCAAATAGCAGTTGAGATCTACAGGTCATAGGTTATATACATTTATAAATAATGTAAATTATTCCCACAAAAGCCTGGCATTTGAGCAGGGGTGTGTAGACTTTTTATATCCACTCTATAGTCAACAAATCCTAATTTTCAACCCACTGAAATGAAATTAAATCATTTCACGCGTTTGCAGAGGACACGAGGCCTACCTGAGGACGGGGCCCCACTATGACTTTGAGCATTACAAGCAGCTGGTGCACCAGATCACGTTGGCCTTCAACGGCATCTCCAAGGAGGTCCTGGACATCAAGGACAAGTTCCGGCTCCACTTGAACCGGACCGACCTCTCGGATCACATCGATAAGTTGCAGTCCAAAGAGAAGCACAAGCTCCAGCTGGTGAGTCTGTTTGACAAGGTTTTACAAAATAAAAATATTCTTTATCAAAATAAAAAACACTAACTATTGAATAATAGGATTTTAATGTACACTGTCACCCCCTAGTGGTAGTAAAAAGAATCACATTGCTTAGTTGCATGTTAGCCAAATACCAAAATTGCTAGTCATGTTTAACTTGCTGTTTAAAAACAAACTTGAGTTGCATTGTGATGTTTATCAGACAGCTCAGCTGCAGCTGACCCGGCAGCAGGCTCAGGACCACCCGGAAGACCAGGACGCTTGTCAGGAGAAAATCCAGCAGCTTAAACACGAGTAAGCACCATCTCTGTTGCCACGGTTACGAAGTGGCCCTCTGATCACACGGGTCCGATGTGATGTTCTTGTGTGCTTGGAATGTTCAGGATCATCAAGACCCAAGAGGCGCTCAGCGAGATCATGCAGGACTTCAAGTATGACTCGGAGGAGAGCGATTGACCGTCGGTCGGTTCGATCCCCTTCAGTCAGCTTTTGGAGTTTATCTGTAAATATTTTCAGGGAAATGTCATTGTAATTTAAATATTGATATAATTCTGTAGGATCTAACAAATTCAACAATTTATACTTGCGAGCATTGTTTCATTATCTGTTTACATTCGTTGCTCCATGTTTAAATATGTGTTGCTTCAGAGTGATGGCCATTTTTTTTTTTTTTGTTGCTCTTCAATGGCATTTTCAACTGTGTTAGCATTAAGCTAAATGGATGTTAACTAAGGGACAGCTGTGTTTGTTGTAAATATAAATATTATTTTTGTAATATATTTTGTCAGACAGTAAACTTCAATTTGGGGTGGAGTTAAACAGCTCCATTTGGTTTATATTTCTTTTTTAAGAGTTGTCATCTGCTAAACTGCAACTTGTTTGATGCATTTTATTCATATGAAATCAATAAAGTACCTTTACTTAAAACTATTTTTTTCCCTTCTACATTTCGAATGTAAACATGCTTTTTGGGTAGGTTTACGCAACAGGTGTCATTGGAAACTCCGAGCTGCGCGTGAAGGCGTCGCCCGTGAAGACGTAAGCAGACACCTCCCGTGAAGGCATCATGCGTGTCTTTTGGTCTCTTCGAGCGCTCATTTCCCAAACGGGAAGTGGAGAGCAACCACGGCGATCATGTCTGTGCAGAAGGTCTGGCTGTACCTTTACACGGGCTACATGTTCCTCTTCGTGCTGTGCGTGAGCGTCGTCCTCCGCGTCGTCCACGTGCTTTCGCCAAGCCTGGCCAAGAAGGTGGTGTTGAAATTGAACGAAAGTACTTCGATGAACAAGAATCCAAATTTCACCTATGACGACTGGGGGCCCACGTTCTTCACGTTGAAGTTTGTCAAAACCGCCTTGGGACACATGTGGGTGTCCCTGGGTCAGAAGGCGTTCGTGGGGGAACCAGCCCCGGACTCGTCCGTGGTCACCATGGATAAGCGCGAGAGCAGCATCTGTAACTTCCTCAAAGGTGAGTCCAATCGGTAAAAAAAATCCACGAAAAAAAATTCAATCATACATTTTCCAATTCAAAATTTATTGTAAATAATGACACGTTTGTTGTTGTTGAGGTGGTAGGCACCAGTGACGTCACCAACAACAGACCAACGTAAAAGAAATGTGGAATTCTATTTTTCATAAATATGACTTTTTAGTTAAATACCAGAATGTAAAATTTCTCAATAATTATTTTATGCAAAAGTATTTTTAATAAAACAGGTTTTTTTTGCTCATTCATCATTTAGCTGATATAAATGATTAATTTTTCTTAAAAAAAATCTAATTAGTTTTCTATATGAAGTCCATGCAAATCCATATCTTCATTGTTGTGCGTGCAGGTTCGAGGCCTCTGGTGCTGAACTTTGGAAGCTGCACCTGACCCCCATTCATGTTCAAGCTGGACCTGTTCAAGCAGCTCATCCTGGACTTCGGCGACATCGCCGACTTTCTTGTCGTGTACACCGAGGAGGCGCACTCAAGTGGTGAGCGCATTCAGCCAATCAGTAATTCCCAACTCTCAATACAATAATAATCCTTCTATAATTTGGGACACAGATGGTTGGGCCTTCACCAACAACATTCAAGTAAGCAAGCACCAGAGCCTGGAGGACAGGATTGCTGCGGCGCAGATCCTCTTGAAGGAAGATCTACTTTGTCCCGTGGTGGTGGACCAAATGAGTAACACGGCCTCCGCCGAGTACGGCGCGCTGCCCGAGAGGCTCTACGTGCTCCACAAAGGCAAAGTCCTCTACAAGGTAAGCCAGATATTAGATTAGATTTTTTTTTTTTTTGCCGTGATGGGAGAAGAAGCATTTCCCCTGTTCCATTCTCAGCTTTCTTTGCGCCATGCAAATGTTGTGATTAGAATCCCGGCCAAGAGGGCGTCGACGTGCCTTGGCTCATGCAATCGCGTGTCTAGGAGCCTTGAGAGCACCGCAGATAACTGTGGAATTTTTGGCTCTCCCCCAGGCTGACACAAGCCTTGCCAAAAAGTATGCGTCAATAGAATCCTCTATTGTTTTGACAGAATGCTCTGATGTGTTTCTGTTGTTCGACAAACGCTGGAGTAAAAAAAAAAACTCATTATGGCTCAATTATCTGCCAATAATTATGACTTGGCGAGATTTTATTCAAACAAGTAAACACAGGTTGCCATGAATGTCTTAAAATATTATATTTTTATTAGATATAATTTAGATTGTGTGTGTGTGTGTTGCAGGGGGGCATGGGGCCTTGGGGCTACAAACCGCAGGAGGTCCGCTTGGTCCTGGAGAAGCTCAAGTAGGAAGGAAGACAAGTAGATTCGCTTTTTATTCAAGAGCCACTAATACTTACTAAACACCATTTTCTCTTTGAGCTTGTTCGTCTTTGCCCATCTGATGCGCTGCCCCTGGCAACACACACACACACATACACACACTTGCGTGACGTCTGAAGTTCATCTCAACCGGTCTGTGTTTCTTGGTGACGGCTACAGATCAAACCTTCCGGTCTCTGTGGCTTGATAAAATGAAATGTAAACTTTTGAGATGAACGCTCAGCCGTGACAAAGTGATTTAAAGCGATCGATGAATCGATCAGATTTGAACTGGGTTGTTATTACCTTAAGTGATTTTTAACAGTAAGGACTGCGATTATCATCAAAACAGACGATTACATGACGATTATGGCACAAACCTCCGGTCGCTGTAATTTGAAGTTGCCTCGTCTGTGACCGATGGCGGCCATATTTCTTTTATCACAGTCTCGCAATAAAAGCTTGTTTCATTTGCGGCTCAGTTTTGTTTAATTTTAATCGAGCACAGGAGGTTTTGAAATTCATCTTTGTAAAATGTGACAATGAGTTCTGTCTAATCCAAAAATGCATTTATAGCTCAAAAGTCATCAAAGGAGTGTTTTGAATTTTGACGCTCATCCCTGAGCTAATACGGCTTACAATAAGCCTTTTTAAAGCTGGAAAAAAAAAACATGACCAGAAATGATTATAAAAAAAATAGCTTATGTTGCTTAAACACGGCATAGCTAGATAAAAGAAAAAGGCAAGTCAAAACAGGCGTGCAGCCCCAACGACCTCGCCGGGTCAACAGGTTCATCGAGTTCCTCATGTGGCTCACAAACTCCTCTGAGTAATTCAGAACTTGATATTTTACTATAACTTGCGGGCCTTGTATAGTTTTACTACCCTTATTATTATGAATCTGTTCTTGGCAGAGGTGGAAATGGATTTGGAACGTGATTTACACGGCAAATAAAATGCAATCGGTGTCTGTTGCCCGAGGCTAAATGGTTTCGAGCGTTCGCCGGAGTGGAAAATCCCTGTTTTTCCCAACAGCATCGTTTCCTGTATTGACATTACAGTGACATGTCGTTCACCAGCTTTTGTTTACTGTCTGGAGACAATCTGATCTGTGTACCATATGGGTCATGCGGTTTGAGGAATGTGATGCAATCCGAGTCGCCACATATTATCACTGTCCAATAAAAAGCAACGATTTAACGATTTTTTTGGGGGAGGGGGGGGGGAGTTCAATTGGAATAAAAATCGCTCGTGAATCATCTCAGTAGCCTGAGGTCACTGTCTCTGTTTCATTTTGTTAGACGTGAGCCCAGTTGGTGGACAAAAGTTGTTGTCCCGGGGGCATTATAATCATTTAAGTTACCGCTTGATGTGCCCGGTGATTGGCTGGCGACCAATCCCGGGTGTTCCAAGTCACCGTAATGAGGCCAAACAAATATTTGATGTAAAACAAGCCAGAAGATTTTGTGTTTTGGCGCCGTCCGACTTCATGTTGTGGCTTGATTTTGGGTCAAATCCAAATATCGCGTTTTGATTTTGCCAATTTGCCACAATATTAGCGGAAGTCACGGTGGGAGCTACAAAGGACGCTCTGTGCTGCGACAGAAAACGGGGGCAATGGCGGCTATTATTGCTGAGGGTATAATTAGGATGAGGTAGTGAACAGAGGGTCTGTTTGTGATGCCGGCACATACATTCAGCAAGCTCTTGTTTCACAGGAAGTTTGGCTGCCGCCCAGCCAGGTCACTTCCTGCCGAGGCAGGACTTGTTGGACTCGTTGGACCCGCGCTGAGCCAGAACATGTCCTCTGGTTTTGTCTGCATAAGTCAGCAAGTTCAACATCTTAGGTAACATAAACAAGCTTTCTATAAGGCCTGAGGTTCTCAAAAGTGTGGTGTGATGGCTCCCTCTAGTGGCAGCGGAAAGAATTACAGTAGAGATCAGTTGTGTTTCTCTTTTAAGTTCAATATTTTTGCTTTTAATGGTTTAGAAATGCTTTCAAAACGTTCATCTGTAAACGGTACTCGAAAAGTGTTTTCATTTTTTTCATTCTGTTACTCATTGTTTTGCTGATGAGTGACAGAAATTGCACAGCAGGTGGCGGTATACAACAAAAAAGCTGTAATTAACCAATAAATAAAGAGAATGAGGAAGAAGAGGGGGGAAATGACACAAAGGACAAGAGAGAAGAAAGAATGCTTGTGTTTGGTTTGACAGCTCCTGGATGGATTTACAGACTGGATCCGACTTGGATTGGAGTCTAACCTTGGCCACAATGCAGAAGTTAAAGTAAGTCATTTTAAAACTTTTTGGTTGGAGTTAAAAGCCACCAGTTTGCACCTGCTGTACTGCACCGTTCAAATTGATTGTTTGCAAATAAGAGAATGTTTTGTTTCCCAAGAAAGTTTAACATCTGTTTAGCAGAATTAAAAAAAAGAGTCTTGAGATGAGAAAAGGAAGTTTGGGGGAACATACATGACTTGATGAAAACTGGAGACAGATCAAGCTAACGATTTGTATTAAAGCCACATTTTATTCCATGCCTCAGTTGAATGATAATGTCTGTTAACTGTCTAATAAATAGCAATCGTGTCGGCGGCGTCCATATGTTCCCAGTGAATGGAAAAATTGAAAATATAATAAAAAATAAAAACAGACACTAGAAGTTAAGTTATTGTAAAATTATATTAACAATCAATCTTTCCTCAATTTTAAAATAAAAAAAAGAAGCAAAAAAGGGACAACACAGAGCAGACGTGTAATGTTCACAGGAAAGGAAAAAAAAATATGAACCAAAAAAAAAAACCCTCATCACATTTACAAGACTGCTGCTTGATAAGTTTGTAACGGCGCTGACTCACTCGCGATGACTGTGCCAATATACGGAGTCCAAAATATTATCAATATATTACATTAAAAAATGTGGACAAATTAAAGACCACAGTGGAAAAAAAAAAAAGTTTAAAAGCATGAGTCCACTTGGGGGCAGCACTGGGTCGCATGCTGAGAATGTCTAAGGAAAGCCGGTTGAACATTTATTTTACTAGAAATCCTTTTTTTTTTTGCTACTATGCTACTTTTGGCCTTCCAGTACATAATTACCGTGCTAGACAAGTAACACTTGGACACGACTAGGAAAAAAAAAATACCAGTAAGGCATAGTCGATCCACTGACGCGTTGAATTGTCTATCGAGACCAGCGAGCTTTCTAGTAAATGTTCAAACGGCTTCCCAAATGTGTGTATTCGTTGGGCCACGTCTGGAAGTCAGATTGACTTACTGGGAAAGGTAAGAGCAGTCAAAAAGTAAACGAAAAAAAATCCAAAATTTTTAAAAAAAGGTCTAAAAAATATACCAATATTTGGCAGTTATTTCACCAGTTGAATTTTGATCAGGTTGTTGTCCAAAAATCGATGGAGTCCGAACTACAGTGTTCCCCCACTGATGGCAACATTTCCATTTGGCCTAAGAAAAGCTTGACTTTTCTTGGCACCGAAGCACTACTTATATTCAGCAGGACTTTAGACTCCTCCTCCTTCAATTCAGCATTGCGAGCAAGATGCTACAAAATGGCGTCAAAGCACTACTTGTTCAGATTTCACAGCGCTTTGTGCATGGGCACACAAAAAATGGCAAATTGAACAACTAGTGCTTTTAAAAAATCGGCTGTTTAATCATGATCATATTCTGCGAGATATTGGAGTTAGCTTGACCTCAAAAATCCGTATTGGCTGGGTCTTAGTAGATTTCTGAATAGGTGGGGGAACACTGTATGAGGGGAAAAAAAAAAAAAAAGTGTTCCAAGCAACAAGCTGGGCACGTATGGCGAGCAGCACCCAAAAAAAAAAAAAAGCTCACAATGCACATGTACATGTATGTACACTCTCCAGTGTTTGAAGTGGACCCGATGGGGACAATTCCTGCACAAATTCTGTCTGGGAAAAAAAAAAAGCAAAGCATCGCTCTCTCTTACTGTATCGTCGGGGTTACGTGTCGCCATTTTGTTCCGCTCGAGACATTTTCTTTGCCCGTCTTTCTGACGTGGAGTTTGGATCCCTGATTCTTTGCTGATGCCTCTGATCGAATGGGGGTTCGAATCCTTGGAATGATGGCAAATTACGAAGGGTAAGGCTGGCAAGGGGGAGGGGGGGGAAGAGGAGAGAGACGGGGGAGTCACACGCTCATCGTCATGGTTGGAGAGTACTGCGGAAGAGAGTTAGAAGATCAGTTACCCAAATCCTATTAGACCAGCAAATCACGAACGGGGGGGGCTAAGTGGGTGTGAGCTTACGTTCTCGCTCTGAAACGAGTGGAGGAAGTTCCCACTCAGCTCGCCATCATCCCTCGGGGTCCCCGGAGGATTGCTAATGCCGCTTAAATTGTTTGGAGAATTCTGAGAAGAAAAAAAAATATATATATTGTGTAGATGCACAGGGTTTGGTCACACGGCGAGATTTACCTTGTTCATTCCGTCCAAATCGCCGGAGCCTAAACAGATAAATCTTATTTTAACTTTCTACTTTTTTTTTCTGGTAATATTTTGAAAGTGTGCATTGTGGCAGGCGGTGTTACCTAGTGACCCGTTCATGTGGTGCGGTTCCATCCCAGCCATAGCCCCCAGGGGTCCGTCAGAGCCGGGGCCCATGGGGAACTGAAGCGGAAACACAATGTGTGGGATTGCATGAAGAAAAGCAGCTACAGTTGCGGCTGCAATCTCAACGTAACTTACATTATTTCGATTGCCGGGTCCAGTGTTGATCATGGTGTACAAATTGTCACCAGAATTGTTGGAGTCTGATTTAAAAAAAAGATAAGCATTCATGTTGGCGGTAGTGGAGAATGTAAAATGTTCACCTGCGGGACTGGGCATGATGGGCGTCCCTGGTGGTCCTCCTCCAGATGCTCCCTTCAAAAAAAAACGACATCATTAAACACCGGGAAAAAATTTGTTGGAATATGAGCAAAGATGTCTTCTTACCCCGTACGCGCCGGGAGACGGTGACGAGTAAGGCATCTGAAAGAAACAACAGCCGCCATTACTGACTAGAGAAGGCTAAAGTGTCATCATGGCCGCCGGTTCCGATGACACAAAATGGCGCAATTGCGTTCCAGGCGGGAGCATTAACTCTTCTGTGCGGTTGTGTGTTTACTCACAGAATTAGCATTGTTAGGATTGGGCCACGGCCGACCGGTCCCCGGACCCCTGGAAGGCAAAAGCAATGTTCAACCTGACACTTGCGCTCTGTGTGGAAAATATGAAGTGACGTGAAGGCTCACATGTTGACTCCTGGCATGCCGGGCCCCATGGTGTTGTGTGGGGGCCTCATCCCGCCACCGAAGTTCTGACGAGACATCACGTTGTTTTATTTTGCGTTAGTGCTAGCAAAGAGACAATCTAGCGTTACCTGCGGGCCGGGCCCCATGGGCCCCATTCCTCGAGGGCCGCTCATTCTCTGCATGGGCCCCAAGTTAGGATGACCTGGTGGGAGGAGAGGAGAGGAGACGATGCATTTCTTCACACCTTCACTTGAACGGACTCAACACCCAAATGCGTGCCTCCTTTCTCCCCCTCGGTAGTTAAAAAAGAAATATTTCGAGCGCTGACAGAGGAAATGGGAATGATCTTTACCTTGTGGTCTTGTGGGGTCCATATTAGGCAACATGGGATGCGGGCCGGGTCCTCCCCCTGGTGGCTGCGAAGGATTAATGCATCATGCGAATTATTTTTTTATTTAAATTTACGTCACCTTTATCCATGTTGTTATTGCAGTTATTATCACGTGACAGAAGTCAGCCAACCACCAGGGGGCAACACACTAAGTCTTTATTAAGCAAGGCAAACTAATTTAAACAATACAATAGCATATTTATCCAGTTAAAAAAAAATAAAAATACTCAATTGGTCATTTCAGTGAATGTTCTGTTCTCCCCCCCTCTGTTTGTGTGTTTGACTTCTACCTGGTTTGCCATCCTGATGGGGGGACCTCTCGGGCCGCCGGCGAAGCGTGGCGACATGAAGGACTGCGACACAAACAAGACATCTGCGTGAGATTTCCATTCAAAGCCTAAAGGCTCTTCCTTCCTTCCTCTCCGTTGTGCGAGCAGTGAGCGTCAAAAGAGCGAAAGCGCCACCGAAACGACGGCGGACGGCAAAACAAGGAGGGCCGCAGAGGGAGAGGGAGCGTTACCTGACTGTGGGGTCCCATCATATTGTTAGGGGGAGGAGGCTGAGGGTGAGGAGAGCCCTGGGGACCGGGAGGACCCTGCGGCATTGCACAAAATGATGGCAAAAGAGAGGAAAGGGGGGGGGGGGAGTGAAGAGAGAAAGAGGGGCAAAGACAGAAAAAGAAAAGCAGGGTTACTGCAGGGCAGAGGACAGTTGGAGCGAGAGATGCAAAAAAAAAAAAAAAAAAAAAAAAAGCAAGAACAGAATAAGCTGGCTATCGTGTTCCTGGAAGCTAAGCAGAGAGGAGCAAGCGAGTGAGACGAAGAGGATGTGGGCTGTCTCGCCTGTCAATCAAGGAGAGGAGGAACCTTGCTGCATGCAGCATGTCATCAACGCTAATCAACCCCCAAAAATAACAGCATCAATTAGGCTCCGTGCAATTAGCAGTACACTAACACTTGATGCGAAACTCTGGGAAGAGAAGCAGGCATCCGAGTTTTACACACTTACGGAGGATTCCGGATTGCGTAACCCCTCAAGAGATATTTGGCCTCGTTCCGGTTTTGTTTTCACCCCGAGCCCTCTGTCGTAGGGCTGCATTATTAATGGAATTTAAATTGTGCGCCAATATTTTTGCAAACAGTAGTCAGCCAACCACTAGGGGGCGAACTAGTGCATCAAGGAGTATCGTCACAGCTGCAAATTATGATTGTGCTCAACAGTATTGCAATGGTAAGTTTAAAAATGTGTCGGTAATTTTATTTTTTCAATTTATGACTCGTTCTTTCTAATTTAAAACCAGTTCATTTCATTTACTGTACAGAAAAATTAGAAAGAAAATTTTTACAGATGACTATTTTGGATGGGATTTATTCAAAAGACTTTTTCAGAGTTAATATCGTTGCTTCATTGTGCACAGTTACCCAACGCTTCTCGAGATATTGATCTGACAGTAGGTGCAGCCTACTTCCATTTCTCCATTAAGGGGGAAAATGGCCGCGCCACGCCTTCCTGTTTACAGCACTGGACGGCCCGTGCATACTAAACATCTCTGACGTTTACAAGTTCACCAAGCAGAGTCAAAACAAAGAGCTTGTGCCGTTCCTTCGCTTTTGTGGCAAGTTAGTGACGCTGCTTTCGTAAAAACCCGAGCATAAACCCCTCAATCCTAATTTTAGCAGCAGAGATGTTATGAAAATGAAATCTTGTCGTTCAAAAAGGCTTGGAACGAAATGTTCCCAGAGCTGTTAACTTAATGGACAAGAGGCCAGACTTAAGATGACTCAATATGTGTTCATGCTAATTTGACATTTTGTCAATTATGTGAGCAAGCACGCAGGTACACAAAAAACCGGAATCCTACGTATGAGTCACAAAATTGGATCATCAGTATTGGAGAACAGAGCCTAAGTGATTAAGAATGAATGAATGAATTTTGGGGGGAAATTTTTTTCTGGTATCAGTGAAGCGAGCGTTGCACTGACCTGGAAAAATCCAGGTGGCATGGGTCCTCCTGGCATGCCGTCACCAGGGGGCATCCCTCCCATTACGGGGCTGGGGGCCGCCGCTGCACTCTGAAAACAAACAAATTCATTCCAGTCAGCCATTTTGAACTGAAAAGACGTTTTAGTAGCAATTAAGAGGAACTGAGATTTTAGGTGCCAGTCCGAGCTCGACTTTCTGGTATACGTTTCCTCCATATCATGTGCCTCGCAATAAACGAGATTTGCTATAGTTAAACCGGTCCATGAGGCAAATCCCGATCCCCGATGGAGCGCCTGAGATAAGCATCAGGAGGGACTCGGTGAGTCAGTGGCTCCACAGCCGAGGCAGACCGGAGCGATTTCCTGCGCAAACCGCAGGCCTAATTCACTAATGTGCCATTTGCTTTGGTCACACACACACATACACACTCCTAATTGCCCGCGTCTTTTTCTTCCTTGTAGCGAAGGCAACATGAGATGTGCTAATGCCTCCTAAGCGGTAGCGTTGTTGGGCCTTCCAAAGAAGAGCGACGCAACGGGAGGACTCCATTTTGGATGGCACGGCGACAAGGGAGTGGCTACGACGGCAAGGCTCGGACGTCGCATCAAATATGCAAACGCTGACGGGCGCTAAAGACATTAGTGGTCAAGAGCCGACACACGTATCTACTACCCTCCCTTTTATTATATCGGATGGGCGCAGGCTGCAGCTGCAGGACCACTGTGAAATACCTCAGCCGGGAGAGAAGTGAGGCCAGAAAGAGAAGTGGAGGCCCCGACACCTCCATGATGTGCAAACAAACACGCATTTTGTAGGTCTTTACACTTTGGTGTTATGGGAGAGAGAGAGGGGGCACAAAAATGTTTAAGCGGGCATAGACGGATTTATTTGATTTTTATTTTTGTTACTTGAGGTAAGAGCTAAGTGTGTCACCAGGGGGGCGGAGTCATTGTGACCTAATTAATACCACCTGTGTCTACCTGGAAATGTTCCTTTTGCTTGGCACAGGGAGAGAGAAGGCTGGATGCCAGTATTTGTTGACTGCTAGTTTTTTGTCCAACCTTTTGTTCTTCTTAAATGTAAATTTTGAAGTATAATTGATTGAAGCTTCCATGCAAGATTTTGCATTTCAGACATGCTCCTTTTCTACTCCACTGCAGAGGATAAAGAATATATGCCGGTGAGTATTGCATGAACCAGCTGGAAGAATGTTTTGGGATAAATTGTACTCGCAAGTTTTTGCTCACAGGTCAAAGCAAAACTCCCGTAAGCAGGATCACTTGTATCTCAAAACACCCTATTGTCCCGTAAACATTGAGCTTTGGATCGGAAGTGATTCAGAACACAGATCGAATAAACGGCAGGAGAGAGAAATGTTAGAGACCACCCAATTGCCGGCTCCTGACCAAACCAAGTCTTAACAGCCCCTTTCTTCTTCCCTTAGAATCAACAGCGCAGAGGAAAAAAAGGCCCCATGTTTAGCTTGTAAATGTTTAACCATTACTCAGCGTCGTAAAAGCCGGCCCGGATCCCGACTGGACTTCTCCGGTCCCGCCCCCCGCCCCTTTTCGCCTTGTGCTGGTGGATGGTGGGCATATGCCACGCTGCCGACCCCCCCCCCCTTCCCTTTTGCCAATCTGGCCCTCAACTCCCCTGACAGCCATCAATCAGCCGCCGACGCCATGGCGACGGGGCCCCTCAGGGAGCGCTCGGCATCGCCGGCGTGAGTACACCAGGGCTTTACGAGCGCCGGCGCGCACCAACGCACCTCCCCCACGCAGACAATGGCTACGCTCCAAGCACAAGTACTGTCCACACACACGATAGTCTGAGTCATTATTTGTGATTTTTTAAATCTGATGAATCTATCAATCGACAAAAGTAATCAACAGATGACTCGATTATTAGAATAATTGTTAGTAGCAGCCTTAATTAGACTAATTAACTACTTTGGATTTGCAACACAAAGCAAGTAAATGGACTAAGCACTGTCTTGTAACTAAAAAAAAAAAACTACACAAACTGGGTCACTTGTAAATCAAGGTGCAATCCTCAGTTTGCAAACCGCACGACACAAAGCGAACGGAAGAATGTCGCTTGAGCCAACCTGGCAATCACAAGGCAAGTCGTTATTTAAAGGGCAGTGTGCCGCTGCTGACGCTCGCCGAGCTCCTAGGTCACCGGCAGGACCAGAAGGTCCGTTACCGTGACAACTATCTGCTGAAACCCGCCTCTCCATTTTAGCTAACCCCCCACCCCTCCCGCCCCCTTCCTGCCTGATGAGTCAACCCCCCCTCTCCTCTCCCGAGCGCCGGCGGGCGAGTCGTCGTGTTTTTCTGCTGATGCCGATGAAAGTCTTCTAATTGACACTTGCTTATTTGACCGCCACGATAAAACCTTACAAAACGTATCCCAATAAAAAAAAAAAAAAAACGGGATCCATTTAAAAAGTAACACGCAATCACAAAAGTGTCATTGACCGGGTGTGCGATTCATACATGGTGGATCTAATGGTCGTCTCCTCCTCGCTGCTAATCAATTGAGATGATTCCATTGCGAGTTAATATGCTTCTATGCGTACAGACGGCTCTGACACGCTGACATCAGCATCTTTTTCCCAGAAACCAAATAAGCTCCTCCGTCGGTTGCGTCACCAACAGGGCAAGATTACGGACAGAGTCAGGGAAAAAAAAAAAAAAAGCATTGAGATTTTTTTTGCCATGTAACAATGATCAATAAAGTTTATGGTAACTTTATTTAAAAAAAAAAATCAGCAATTTCAATTAATGAAGCAATCGAGGTCAACTGAGGTCAAGAGCACAACTTGAGCCACAACCGGCCAAGGCTGTTGATCCAGTCTGAACTAGTTTGCCGTCTAACGTACAAGTCATCTTGAGTAAACTCAAAACCGGAGTAATTTTCCACATGACCAATCAAGGAATTTGAGTTATTTAAAAAACAGAAAATGGAATTCCGTGCTGGGCGATGCAATATGAACGCCACAGCACATGAAGAGACTACTCACATAGTCGTGGAAGGCTTTGGCTTCACTGGAGTGGTCACATGTTTCTCTCCTCTCCGGCGCAGCGCAGTACAAGTCCCAGAATACACTGAGGACGACACGTGTTGACGTGAGAAAAACATCAACGCGTAAACAATCCCCGGCCGGAAGTGTTTACACGGGCAGACGAGATCATCGGCGCTTACCACCACCAGGAATGCAGAAATCCGGGGGGTTCTCCGAGTGTTATGTTCTTCTCCCATCGTATCTGGGGAGAATGTTTGGAACTTTAAAACACTTTATATTAAATGATGGAAAAATTATTATCAGTATTAGGTCGATACCAGTTTTATTTGAAGGTATCGGGTACTTGTGGGGGTTGCCGATACTTCCACAGATACTACTTAAGGCCCCCCCCCCCTCTAAAAAAGTCATCATCACCAGTAGTCAGCGCTATACTGCGACAATTTGACACATTAGCTAATTGTCATCTGCAGGTACTCTGTATTGGTGAGTACTTCCGAATATTTATATCAGTCTGAAAATGTGAGTCAGTCAGAAAGTGCAAGATTGAAAATATCCACCAAGGGCACCTACCTCTGACAAAAATGTCTGTGCAGACTTTTGTGCTCCTATGTGAAGCAAATACTCATAAACGTAGAGAGCTAACCTGTGGGAAACAAACCAGATTTTTAATTCAAGCTATAAAAAAATATATATTTGTAAGGCAGTCATTCTCCGACATCACTACACTACTGCACACTTGCATTATTTTACTAGTGAGGACAAAGAGCTTACTAGTTCATGGAAATTGACATTGAATAAATGCTTAACCAGCTTTGTTAGTATTAGTGAAGCAGAGTAGTTTACTAGCAAGGTTTTATTGCATAGTAGTAAACCCAAAATTGCACTAGTATCGGGTAAAAAAAGAAAAAACACCTTGCTGGCAAGACACGCGCTTTTCTAGTTTTCCCAAGTCGTTCTACTAGTGCACTGAATTGTCGTACTAGTAAGTAGTTAACTAGTTATTACACGACTGGCAATCACTAATACAAATCCTCAAACGTCTTCCCATACTCGTGCAGGCCTTGTGAACAATGGCTGCCAAGCAAGGCTGTGGCACAAACACTTGCATGGGGCTCCGAACACAAAGTGTGGCGGAGGGGAGAGCAACAGTATATCGTGCAGAAATGACACAAAACGTCCGCAAGGAAGGCTTGACGAGAAGGCAAACGATCGAAAGCAAGCTTGGAAAGAGCTCCGCACGTAAAACAAGATAGTGTGCAGCCAGGCGATGTTATTGTTTTCTACCTTTCGATTCGAGCCAAAATGTCACACTAGTGCTCGTTATTCAAGTCGCTATTTACAGGCGGAATATATGGTTGGAAAATTAAATTGGGACAAAGGGGGATTTTTTTTTTTTTTTTTTTAAATAGGCGGCGATAGACAAGGCGGTTCATTCAATTCTATTCTCGGTAGCAGGAAATCGCCTCTTGCTAGCCTGTCCAGCGAACAACAGGCAAGTTGCGAGGGGAGGAAAAAAAAAAAAGACGGCACATTCGTCACTATTTCTCGCCTTACTTTTCTCGTGCTTGGACGTCCGACGGCACTGGGGTTCCTTTGCCTTTTGGGAACATTGTTTCTTGTGGTAGAACAGTCGGCTTTCTTGCTTATTTTTGGTTGTTTTTTTCCCCCCTTGCCACTCTATTTCATCTGTCGGTTCATCGCGACCCTCTCACACTCCAACCGCACTACACTGGTCCTCCTCGCTCGATAACTCAACCGAGCTTGGTCCATGCAGGGGGCGGAGACAAAGGCGGGGCTAGCGGTTTGATTGATAGCCTAGTCAGCCAATAAGCGTGTGGGACTTTATTTAAGGTGGACCTCATCGTGCGCACTGTTTATTATTGAGCTGATAATTGCGTAAAACAGTTTTTGTTTAATACATTAATTAATTTCACTTAATTGAAAAGTACAACCTCACATTTTTGTAAAGATTCAATTACTGTAAAATACTTGGCTACGTTGCAATGCAAAGTATTCACTTGTATTATAGAATTTACTGCCCTTTCAAAATGAGCCAGAAACAGACAATTAAAATGTGCAAGTGTAAATAATGAGTGAATATAAATTCCGCCTTAAAACTTGCAGCGCGCTCTTCCAGTTTTATCCCTCCCTCTTTTCTCCTTCCCAGCTCGCTCTCTCTCCCCCTCCTGTGGCGAGCGTGTTGTAACATTATTTCGGGTGTGTGTTGTTATTTAAGAATGGGGAAATGGAGCAAGAAACCCCCTTCCGGGTTGCCGTCTTTCCCACTCGGTTTTCCGCCATTTGAAGGACTGTCAACTCGTCTTTGAAACCCGGAGTCCCTTTTTTCAACCGGTAAGTTACTTTTTGCGATCTTTAAAGTTCGGCAAACTCTTTTCTTTTCTTCTTGGATCACACAGACAAGCTTCAAATGTTTACGCCAGCGTTGTTTAGCCCGTATTACACCTGAATTAAGATGAAAGGTCATTGCAAGGATAAAGCCAAATGCAGGACCTCTTTTTGCAACTAATGTCATGTGCAGTTTGTTTGTAGCATTTTGGTTGTTGCAATTTTGTAAAACGACTTAATACAAGTGCCAACCTGCAAATGAGAGCTCAAGAGTGAAGCGACCTGCAGTGAAGTTAGGTTTAAGGGTGTGCACACTTATGCAAAAACATCATTTCCGTTTTTTTTCCCCGTCTTGAAAGTCAATGCTGCAATTGACTCGCAGCCACGTCGCGTGTTTCCCGTCTGCACAGCGTGGGTGAGCGATGACGTCGGAGGAGGCCAAATGCGCTGGCGCATCGGTGGAGATCGGCGAGGGCTACAGGAACCCCACCGAAGTCACCATGAGTCAGATTGTGCTGCCCTGTCACTCCAATCACCGCAGCGAACTGAGCGCCGGACAGCTGCTCAAGTGGATGGACTCCACGGCCTGCTTGTCAGGTGATCAAATCGAAATCGAGGATAAAGCTGATAAGACAATGACCAAATGTAACCTATCTATAGAGGTAACCTCGTGGTTTGTTTCTTTGTTATTGTACTTTGTACTGCTCCTTCCTAGTATTATCAGGGCATAGTGGATCTCAAAATGCAACATGACCTAAGTCGAACTCTAATTCACAAACATAACCATGCAGGAAATTGCACAGAAAGTGAATGAATGGAGTTGGAAAAAGTTTCATACATGTTTAATGTACCACCTATTAATGCCCCCCCCATGAATAACTAACTAAATAAATAAATAAATATTGCATTCTACTACATTGCAATGTGGATTTTTTTGCGATTACAGCCGAGAGACACGCAGGCTGCTCCTGCGTCACGGCGTCTGTCGATGACATCCACTTTGAACACACCATAGGGTAAGAACCGAATCAACGCCGGCCATTGGGCTTGGTAATTTTTTTTCATGCTCCCAAGATAAGATAAGCGGCCTATCCTATGTTGATGCCATCATCACCCCTTTGTGTTGATTGTAAGCTTGTTTGTGTTGCAGTGTGGGAAATGTAGTCACCATCGTAGCCAAGGTCAACCGAGCCTTCACATCCAGTATGGAGGTAGGTGCTCCTTACTGATTTTACCATTAAAAATATTCAAGTTCATCCCTTTCTTATTTCCCGTTTAGGTTGGCATCATGGTGACATGCGAGGACCTCTACACTGACACTCACTGGAGGGTTTGTCAAGCCTGTGCCACTTTTGTGGCCAGGAGAAGGGAAACGGGAAAGGTAGGAACAAAATTCCCATGCGATGAAAACATTTTTGGAGAACCCCCTAATGGGTGTCCCAATACTTTTGTCCACCACAGGTGCAACTGAAGCAGCTGACCCCTCAAACACAAATGGAGCAGATGGAGTACAGCCTGGCAGCAGAGAGAAGGAGGATGAGGCTCATCCATGCCGAGATCATCACAGACCTGCTGAGCAGCAGCACGGCGCAGCTCGGTATTAAATCCCGCCCCCCAGATTTGTTTCGATCCGCGTCACACAACGCCAATGAATGCAGGCGAATGCCAAGAGTATCAAGACGCCGTGCCGGCCGAGCGTACCCGAGTGGAGAGCGTGGAGCTGGTGCTGCCGCCCCACGCCAACCACCAAGTCAGCACCTTCGGGGGCCAGATCATGGCTTGGATGGAGAATGTAGCCACCATTTCGGCAAGGTATGGGAGGGAGTAAAGAGGCCAAGCGTGCTTGCTTCAAGCTGTTTGTTACTCCATGGGCAGCTGAATGTGACCAATAAATCACTGCAAAGGAATTTATTGTCTCTCTCCTTGTCATTATAGTCGCTTGTGTAATGCCCATCCCACCTTGAGGAGCATCGACATGTTCCATTTCCGTGGCCCGTCCCACATCGGCGACCGACTGGTACTGAAGTCAATTGTGAACAACGCTTTCAAGCACAGGTCAGTCTTTAGCCATAATAATATAACAATAAACCGTCACGAAGAAAGCCTCCTATGTCGATCGTGATTAGAAGAGGGTGTGCACACTTTTGCAACACCGTTAATTTGATGTTGCAGCATGGAAGTGGGAGTGTGCGCTGAAGCTTACCAGGGTGGAGAACCTCAGCGTCATATCAATAGTGCCTTTATGATCTTCGAAGTCCTGGATGCTAATCGGAAAGCGTGCACGCTACCTCGGATAAGACCCGAGCCTGTGGTGAGTCAGCCATGTTGTTTGTACTCGAAGCGATTCAGCCAAAGAAATAAAGACTGTTGGGATAATTATAAATCAAATTTTTGTTTTTGTTTTACAGGACGGTAAACGACGTTATCAAGAAGCTATTGCCAGAAAGAAGATCCGTCTCGATAGGTGAGTGGAAGTAGCTGAGGTAGTTTTCTCAGCTCTTGAATGCTCAGGTTTACAAAAACACATGACGCTCCTTTATGAAAATTTAGATTACATTTCAATTTGCTTCAAATGAGAAGTAACACTGTGCATAGCGTTTGTGTCGTGCAGCGGAATCTTTTGTTCCTCGTCCTCAGCATGTGACATAGAATGTTAGTGCTGAGGCCAGCTGGTCGGGTATAATACGCCAATTGTTTCCAGCTTTCCTTCTAATCTCATTTTTATTCAGCCCAACATCGGACCCACTCCAAGAATGTTTTCCTATTGCTTTTGTTTTTTTCTTTCTAGAGTAAATGCTTGCTTGTGTGTGCAGGAAATACATCATCTCCTGCAAGCAAAATGAAGTGCCTCTGTCCGTACCCTGGGATCCAAGCAACCAGGTATGAGTCATTCCGAAGACGCAATTCCACATGTCGGCACTCGAGCGAATAAAATGAGTTTGACAACCCTGTTTGGCTTTCCTCGGTCAGATGTACTTGAGCTACAATAACGTCTCCGCTCTGAAATTGATGGACACCGTAAACAACTGGGTGTTGACCTCGGAAAAAAACAAAGTGAGGACTAACTCTTAACGCTTAACCCTCATCGGCCATTTTTGACCTTTTGTTTCCTCCATTGATTGCTATTCATAGGTCAGACTGTACACGTTGGAGGAGAACCAGACGCTGTGCTTCAAAGTGGAGATGAACGTGACCGTGTCCGCCGAGCAGACCTTCCACCTTCTCTCGGACCTCGGGAGGAGAAAAGAATGGGACCGCCATTATCAGTCAGTCACTTGTTGAAAGCGAGCGATGTCATCTTAATGTTTCATCGTTAACCACATGTTGGGATTTCCCGCAAGGGCGTGCGAGGTGATCACGCAGGCGGACGAGGACGACACCATATATCGCGTCAGGACGCCCTCCACCCGAAAAGGGGGCAAAGGTCAGGATTTTATCTTGCTGGCATCTTGTCGGAAACCATGTGATGTCAGGTATGTTGTGACACGGTGTGCTAAAGTTTGAACAGCGCTGAGCTGAGAGTTTTGATCCTCGTAGGGATCCCTATCTGATCGCGTTGCGATCCGTCACGCTGCCCACTCACCCGCCAACTGCGGACTACGACAGAGGAGAGGTTCTCTGCGCCGGATTTACAATCTTGGAGGAGTCCAGCGCTGTCACTAAGGTTCTACATTTGCTAACATTTTGCTCGCCGCCATTTTGTTTATTTTGATTTGTGTAGAAAAACAAAGTGCTGAGAAATAATCTGTTTTCTTTCAGGTCACCTACTACAATCAGGCCACACCAGGAGTTCTTCCCTACATCTCAACAGACATTGCCGGACTGTCCTCGTCTTTTTACAGCGCTTTTTCCGCCTGTAGTGATTTCCTTGAGGCCAACAAGGACCGCTTGGCCGCATCAACTCCGCAGGTCACAAATGCAGCAGATCCTCTGCGAAAGGAACCGTAGTATTCTCTCTTGCATTCATATTATGGGCATTAGTGCCAAGGAAATACCGTGTGTCATCAAACCTCGTTTCAAGGGCATAGGATAAACAGTTATTGCGCAAGATTGCACAAGGATGCCTTTTATAGCTTTAACGGAACTGTCTGGAAAATGAAATTGTGCAATAATTATTAATCTAGTGGATTATGTTTTCCTATTTCATTTCTTGTTTCTGACAATTAGTGTAATTATCACTTGTGATTGGTACTGGTTAATGTTGAGTTTGAGCATGACATGGCGATATAACAGAACATAGCCAAGTAGCAACAATAATAAATGTTTTAAAAATATTAAACAAGATATATTGTTGATATTTTTTCAGTTGTGTACTCCAGAGGAATGCTGACAATAAATTGAGAGAAAAAAACATTTTGGTATATAAACAGAAGTCACAAATGAAGGTATAATCTGTTTTTGTTTTTTGTTTAAAGTTTTTGTATTGTGATTCTATCGACTCTGTAACACTGTCAATGCATAAAATAGTAAAAAAATCATAAATAATTTTACGTAGGAAATTTATTTGATTAAAAATGAATTTTAAATCTCGCGGTGTAGCACGGTCATGTGACCAAAAACCCGGAAGTGAAACAGGAAGTGATTTCGCGCCGCAGTCACGGCTAGATTTCAAGACGTACAAGAGATGGACTCGGGAGCAAACATCAATAAAAATTGCGTCCAAAAGTTACAAATGGCAACCAAAGAAAAACTGAGAAAATTCGACAGTTTACGTGGTAGGTTTTTTAGTAGTTTCCAAGTCATGTATTGGATTTAGGCTGTCAAAATTTAGTTTGCCAAGTTGTTTGTGTTACTCTGATCCGCCATGATGGTTTTTATTTACATTGTTTCACACTATTTTGTGTAGTGAAAAATAAAAGTGCCTTGTGGTGTGCCTAAAGGTCGAGAGGTTGCGTGCGGTGAGTTTTGGGATGCGGTGGTCGTGACAGCCGCGGATGAGAGGCAAAAAGATGCTTACGAGCTTCAGATAAAGGAAAAAGTAGACAGGAAAGAGCTTCCATTTGGAGTCCACTACAAAGTCTTCTCGGATCCACCTGGATATAAAATAGGTGAGTGTGCTCAGTTACTATGAATAACTATAAATGTTGGGCAGGCTTTCCAGTATAAATTATTTTGATTTGCTTTGTGTACTAAATGAACAAATATTTATGCATTCCAGGCAATGGCGGCTCTACTTTATATGCTCTGCAGCATCTCAGTGACATCTTTGGCAAGACTCTTTCCAGGATGAGAGTCATCATGATCCATGCAGGTTGGCGCTCAATCTAGTGTTGGACGAAACAGGAATTTATTTTAATTCTTAACTGTTCACCCAGGTGGCTCGAGTCAGCGCTTGCCCAGTGCCAGCGCTCTCGGGAAGATCTTCACCGCCGTGCCGCTTGGTGACCCCCTCTACCAGATGCTGGAGCTCAAACTAGCCATGTATGTGGATTTCCCCAATCACATGAAGCCCGGCGTGCTGGTGACCTGCGCGGACGACATCGAGCTCTACAGTATCGCCGAGGGTGAGCGTGTTGCATTGGACAAACCCGGCTTCACCGCTTTAGCCCACCCCTCACCGCTTTCCATCGGCACCACCCACGGCGTGTTTGTTTTGAAGCCGAGCGAGGACGCCGAATGGTCGGAAATGGAGAAGAAAACCTGCCTGCACTTTCTTCACAAACCAAGCATCGAGACGATGCGGGACACGGGCGCCGTTTTTCAAAGGAAAAGCGATTGTTTTCCTCTTTCTGATGCTGAGTTTGTCTACACGGACAGTACCTACTATGTGGACTTTGATACCTCACAGCGTCTCCTCGGTATTTTGAAAGAGGTAGCACCGCTGGAGTGCGAGATCGACGCCTACGGCGATTTCCTCCAAGCGTTAGGCCCCCTGGCTTCGATAGAATACACCCGCAACACGGCCAATGTCACCAAAGAGGACGACGGTTTGGTAGAAATCCGCCAGAAGATTTTCCATCTCCTGCGGGGAACGCCACTCAACGTGGTCCTCCTGAATAACTCCAAGTTTTATCACTTGGGGACCACAAGGGAGTACCTCTTCCACCTCACCGGGGATGACGCCCTGAGGAGCGAGCTGGGTGTCTTATCTTCTGCGTTCAGCGTGCGACCTGATCTGAAGACCGATGCGACCTCCTGCGTGATGCATAGCGTCCTGAAACCGAATTGCTCTGTGGGGGCCGGATCCGTGGTGGAGTACTCCAGACTGGGCGAGGGGGTGTCCGTGGGTCGGGATTCGGTGCTCAGCAGCTGCTGGGTCAATCCCGGTTCTTCTGTGCCTGATGGGGTCTTCATGCATTCGCTCTGCGTGACCCAGCTAAACAGAACCGGCTTCGTAACCGTCGCCTTTGGAATAGACGACAACTTAAAACGCTGCGTGAAAGCTTCCGCGTCTTTGGACTCGTTGACTCTTTTTGGCGTGACTCTAGAAGCCTGTGTGACCTTTTGGGGACTGGACTGCCACGACCTAAGGTTCTCCGGTGATGTGTCCAGTTTGTGGACCGCTTGTTTGTTTCCAGTTTGTGAGGACCAAGAATGCTCGTTCTCCGTGTCGCTCAGCATGTTGCAAGCGGTTCTGGGCAGATGTGCTTTCACCTTACCTAAAGATCTCAAATTAATATCCATGCATGAAGCTCTGCAGTGTAAGAACCTGAAGGAGATGCTGAACTTTAGGAAGGGACTCTATCATGACATCACACAAAGATCTTGAAGCTGATAGGCACGTTTCACCCTAATCTTTATCTGACCTCTGTCGCCATCTACTGGGATATGTTTGTCATTGCAGTGATTTACGAATCTGAATTTCACAGAAAAAGACTGGAGTCGCTTTTCAATGGGCTTCTTTCCCGGCCCGAGGAAAACAATGATTCTGCTTATCTTGTATGTTTCCCATCATGAATTAAACCTCCCCCACGGGAATTTAACATCCTTGTGTCGTGGAGGACATATGTCACACGTGCACAGACACGCGCTCACGTGTCACGCCGATGAAGGGAGATCAGTTGTCGGCGTTTGTTGGGCCGCTATTATTTTTAGCCCCCCGGCATGATCCCCCTCTTTATCTGGATGTGTGCAATTGTGGCAGGAGGTAGTGATTGTATGACTCACGGCCTGCTCGCAGACTCAACACGGGAACGTCAATGGGGAACTACAAATCCAGACCGTCACAGACGTGTACAGGTAATATAATATTATTGTTTCTACAGTGGAAGAGCACAGCTACAGTGTTGGAAATTTAAAATTATTTAATTTTTTTGACATTAAACTTGTCATACACTGAAGTACTTTGTGTTTCGCTTAAGACGAATGGAAGAAAAAAGTGAGCGAGTCATACTCCGCCATCCTGGAGAAGCTGGAAGATGACCTCCAGCTCAAAGAAAGCGAACTCGTGGATCTCAAACTCGCATTCAGGTGAGCTTTCATTTTACATTCTGGACCGGGCCATGTTGATATATATATTTATTCCTTCTCCCCTCTGTGCCTCAGCTCCGACGAGGCCTTCCAGAAGGTGAACTTGAACTACCGGACGGAGAAAGGCCTGTCCCTACTGCATCTCTGCTGCGTGTGCGAAGGTATGCGCCCTCACCGCATTCTATTAATAACTCGTCAACAAAACACTACGCTGCAACCCTGGCGACTCATTGAAGGACAGTCTACTCATATGGACCTAATGCCGTGTCAGAAAAAGACTACTAGAACAGCTGAACTTTACTTGGCGTGAATCTGAGGCATTTTAAATAAATTAAACCGCAAAAACCTGGCATTTGAACAGGGGTGTGTAGACTTTTGCATTAACTATTTTGTGTCCAGGTAATAAGGAACATATCAGCTCTTTAATGGTCAAAGGTCTTCGCCCGTCCAGACTGACCAAGAATGGATTCACCGCGCTCCATTTGGCCGCGTATAAGGTGAAGCCAAATTGGGAAAGTTGAACGACGGGCAAAGGTGAACTTGTCTGATTTGTTGTCAGGACAACGGCGAGTTGGTGACGGCGCTTCTCCACGGGGGGTCGGACGTGCAGCAGCTAGGCTACGGAGCCCTCACCGCCTTGCACGTCGCCACGTTGGCCGGACACATGGAGGTGAGAGAATGTCAAGTTGGCCAGAGTCGACGGGATTTTTTGCTGAGTTAGCACTTGTTTGCAGGCCACCGATATTCTCCTCCAGCACGGCGCTTCCGTTAATGTCCAGGATGCTGTTTTTTTCACCCCGCTGCATATCGCCGCTTATAACGGCAACGAGCAGGTAAAACCGATATCCATCCAGAGATGAAACATTTTGAATAATCTTTTTTTTTTTTTTTTACCAGCTCAGCAAATTACTGCTGAAGTTTGGAGCGGATGTGAACGCCAGTGGCGAGGTGGGCGACCGGCCATTGCATCTGGCCGCAGCCAAGGGTTTCCTGGACATCATCGCGCTTCTCGTTGGAGAAGGAGGGAAAGCTAACGGTGAGACTTATTTTCAAGCTTTTCAAATGTTTTGGAACAGTGAGGGGAATGCTTTAGTTTAGGTTAGGTTGTCCAATATTTTTATTAAATGTTATTATTTTTTTTTTATTATTGTTGTTTTGAATTATTATATTACTATCAATATTTTATTTTTTAAATTAAAATAAAGGCAAATATTTTTTCAACATTACAAGATATTATAGTATTTTTTTTATTCAGTCATTAAAGTTGAATGTTGCAAAATATTGTACTTGTATTTTTACTAAATGATTTATTTTTAAAGGTAAAATGGTACCGCATCATTTTATTTTTCAAAGTTACAAAATATCACACAATTGTATAATCAATTTTAAATGTTGCAACACACACACATTTTCCAAATAAAATAAATGTATTTATTGTGCATGCAGTGAATGCGCAGGACAACGAGGACCACGTCCCCCTCCACTTCTGCGCTCGCTTCGGCCACCACGAGGTGGTACGCTTCCTCCTTCAGGGCAACTTGGACGTGCAGGCGCACGCCACCAACATCTACGGGGACACGCCGTTACACTTGTAAAGCCCGTCGTCACGTTCCCCTCGTCCTTCCGCCTTTCACGTGCCGTCTTCCCGTCCAGGGCCTGCTACAACGGCAAATACAACGTCGTCAAGGAGATCATCCAGCTCTCTGGTGTCGAGAGTCTCACCAAGGAGAACATTTTCAGCGAGACGTCGCTGCACAGGTATCAGCCTCTACCGTATTTCCTCAAATAGAGTAAAGCCCTGATGGATTTTCGTCTTGCATCTCAGTGCTTGCACCTACGGCAAAGATCTGGAGATGGTCAAGCTTCTTTTGAGCCAGAATGCCATGAGCATCAACCACCAAGGCAGAGATGGACATACAGGTGACTTTGCTGAGGTGGACCTCACCAAAAATCTGTCATGTTCAACCTTGTGGTCGTCCAGCCCTGCACAGCGCGTGTTTCCACGGCCACATCCGCCTGGTGCAATTCCTGCTGGACAACGGGGCCGACATGAACCTGGTGGCTTGTGACCCCAGCCGCTCCAGCGGGGAGAAGGATGAGCAGACCTGCCTCATGTGGGCTTACGAGAAAGGTGACCAACCTCTACCACGGCGCCCGTCACACTCGACTCAATCCCGTTTGGCGTTGCAGGTCACGACGCCATCGTCACTTTGCTGAAGCACTACAAGCGTCCCGATGATTCTCCCTGCAATGAGTACTCGCAGCCAGGAGGGGGTGAGTCCATCCGGAATTGGGGGGACCGCGCAAACGGTCTAAATTTGGCGACTGTCTTCCAGATGGCTCCTACGTTTCGGTGCCGTCGCCGCTGGGGAAGATCAAGAGCATGACGAAAGGTAATGGGATTTTTCAGTATAATTATTTTTATTAGTTTTTATTTATTTATTCTTTTTTTTTTCAAAATTAACTAGATGAAAAAAATATATATAATAAATAAATAAAATATTTTATTACAGGGGAAAAAAAAAAGTTACACCTTTTTCTTGTGAATGTTGAATTACGTTTACCAATATTGACTGTTTTGTTTCAGAGAAAGCAGAGGTTCTTCTACTCAGAGCCAGCTTGCCTTCTCATTTCCATCTTCAGCTCTCCGAGTTGGAATTTAATGAAATCATTGGATCTGGTAATTTTATTAATTTATTTTCACATGAAATCTTACAATATTATCATAAAACGCTATTTCGCCCACAGGCTCCTTCGGCAGAGTTTACAAAGGCAAGTGCCGGAACAAAATAGTCGCAATTAAACGGTAAAACTCCACACAAAGCATTTTCTCGTCCACCTCGCTCTTTTCTGACGCTTGGGCCGTCGTTCCGCAGCTACCGAGCCAACACGTACTGCTCCAAGTCGGACGTGGACATGTTCTGCCGAGAGGTGTCCATCCTGTGCCGCCTCAACCACCCTTGCATCATCCAGTTCGTGGGCGCCTGTCTAGACGACCCTAGCCAGTTTGCCATCGTCACCCAATACATCTCAGGAGGCTCGCTCTTCGCGCTGTTGCATGAGCAGAAGAGGTGAGGGGGAGGCAGCGCTTCCATCTTTGACCACCTGGGGGCAGTATAGTCCAAACATCCTCAGTCATTTTAGTCTTTCTTTGCAGAGGATAAATATCCCTTTAAGTATATTTTAATCGTCTGTCTACATGTGTTGCAGCACCATTTGTGTTCAGAAAACTTATATCTTAAAGAGTTCGACATGTTTGCGCAGTCGGTCTCATTATCCCCCCTGGAAGCAACGCCTCCCCAATTCCTCCACTTTAGCCTCAACGCTCATCGATCGGGATCAAGTGTGCCCAGGTGCACTCGGGCGTATCGACCGAGGGATGTTAAGAGCCGTGTGTGTGATTAGCAAAGCCATTGATCCGGTGCTAAGTTGCTGCCGCTTTAATGATGTGTCAATGGACAGGCTTATCGATCTGCAGTCCAAGCTCATCATCGCCATGGACGTGGCCAAGGGGATGGAGTACCTGCATAACCTCACCCAGCCCATCATCCATAGAGATCTCAACAGGCATGGCTCACACACACACATGGCCCAGCCGTGACCCTTAAGGTTATCGCTGACTCGTGTGTTCTTTTGCAGCCACAATATTCTTCTTTACGAGGACGGTCACGCCGTGGTGGCTGATTTTGGAGGTGAAACCTGTTTGTCAGGCTGATCGAGTGACTTCCACCGCTAAGCACAGATTTCTGTCCGCAGAGTCCAGATTCCTCCAATCTGTGGACGAAGACAACATGACCAAACAGCCTGGCGTAAGTCTCTGTTTTTTTGTCGACCAATCAGATTTCAGCTTCCGTTGCCATGCGGACCTCATCTGCCAGTATAAACCGGACAGTTGGTGTGAACATTTAATTTAAATCAACATTGCAACGATGTAGTTCTAAAATTGTGACAAGGTATGAAGAGGAAGCTCAAGTTTTATATTCCCCCACTGAAGAGTCAGGTAGCAAATATACGGCCCACCATCGAAGTTTCCTGAGGCTTAAACGTGTAGCTTGGGGCTTGCCCGCACTTGCAATCAATTACCAAACTGCCTTCATGCAGATTTTGTCTCGGGGTGATGATTCATCACGAGCCAAAGTGCTTAGCCTGCAGTTTAGCGCCAAGTGTGTTGCGTCTCTGGAGAGCCGCCTGTTGGAGGAAATTAATTACCCTGACGCAAATGCATTTTTTTTGGCATCGCAACTGTGCCTGTGTGTTGTCAAATGTGCATTTCTTTTTTTTTTTTTTATAAGAACCTGCGATGGATGGCCCCGGAGGTCTTCACACAATGTACTCGCTACTCGGTGAAGGCGGACATGTTCAGCTACGCCCTCTGTCTGTGGGAACTGCTGACTGGAGAGATTCCCTTTGCACACTTGAAGCCTGGTAACGTTTCCCTCATGTCATATTTCGCCAAGAATACAGAAATGTCAAAGTGTGTTTATTTTTTTTGGTCCTCAGCTGCCGCAGCAGCAGACATGGCCTACCATCACATCCGACCTCCTGTCGGCTACTCGATCCCAAAGCCCATCTCTGCGCTTCTGATGAGAGGATGGAACTCATGTCCAGAGGTCTTATATATTTTTATAAAACAATAATTTGAATATTCATAGTTAACAATAATTTGTAATTATTTTGTACTTTCTCATCTGGTTTCAGGACCGTCCTGAGTTTTCTGAGGTGGTCACCAACCTGGAAGAGTGTTTATGTAACGTTGAGGTATATTTTGGAATTCTGGACAATATTTGTCGACAAGTGTGCCAATACGACTTTTGTGTGTTTTGTTTGCGGCCAAAGCTGATGTCACCCGCTTCCAGTAACAGCAGCGGCTCCTTGTCGCCCTCGTCGTCCTCCGACTGTCTTCTCGCCAGAGCCGGGCCCAGTCGGGGTCATGTGGCTGCACTGAGGTCCAGGTTTGAGTTGGAGTACGCGCTCAATACTCGAGCCTACGCCTTCTGGAGTCAGAGGTGAGAAGAAGATGCAAATGATGGCGACGGTGACAGCTGGAGTTGCTTGGACACCAAACGGACAACAAAGAGCAGCAAGTGTTGTAAATAAGTTTCTTTTTGGCTTTCAGCGAGCGGAGGCGTGCGTCCGGAGGCCTCTCGTTGGAGGAAGTACGAAGGAGCATGCAGTTTTCCCCCATCGATCGCAACGGTTTGTTATTCAAGATGATTTGGTTTATTATTATTTTGTGTCTTAGCTATCTGAAACTGCATTTTTTTTTTTTTTGCAGGTTACGTGTCCGATCCAATGAGCACCATGCGGTTCTGCTCCTCGTTCAGCAGCAATGGCAGCTTTGAAGACAGTAACTAACACCTTGTGGTAGTTTGCACTCATGGTTCTTTTTAAATCGAGCCTTAACTTTCTGTATTTATCGTGTTTTTTTTTTTTATATATCTTAAACTAGTCAGTAAAATCTGTGATGAGTACATTTTGTGTATAGAGTTTGCTTCACAGATTTGTAATTGAGATTTTTTTTTACAGTATACAGGCAAGTTGGAGTTTATAGTGGTGTAGTACCACATTGTGCCACAACATGTTTGGCAGCACTGAGCTCTAGTGTAAGAGATGCAGTATAATTAACAGCAAGAGGAAGAGACACTTAAAGTTATACTGTTTTTTTGTGGGCAAGTTTGAGCGTTAGAACAAACATTAAGATATAAAAAAGTGTTTTAACGATATTAACTATTTTTTAAATGCTATAATTTGTTTAAATTATACAGGAGGGGATTCGGAATGAACACGCATGACTTTGTATGTCAATTTTTATTTCTTCAATGGCCAAACCACTGATGAAGCCGTGCAAAGCCACACTGGAGGATAGTAAGGCGAATAAATAATTTATTTACGCGTAAACAAACAGTCTTACCACAGTTTTCATCATTCTATCCTAAAGTTTTTCATTTGTGATGAAACATTAGCCAAAATCATGAAAGCACTTCATGTCTAAGTGTGCGCAGGTAAGCCAAATCCTCGGAGACCAGTCGCCGTGAATTATTTAATTGGTCCGAGCCGGAGTATCTGCTTGCAGGTAAGAGCCCCAACGTAGCATTTGATACCTCCCATTAAGCGAGCCTCTTTGCTTTTGTAAACATTGTGTGCGGCCATCACAACTCATCTCCTTTGTGATTAATGCGTGGCAGCCATGTTGGATTTCGACACGCCCCAGTCGTCCGTAATGGGACGTCTCTCAGGGTAGGACTGAGCTTCTCCTTCCAAGTGGTTTAGTGCAACCTCCTCACGGGATGGCTCCTCAGGTTCTGAAGATTGTCTGGCCTCCTTGCTAGGACCCGCATCAGAGTCCTTGAGGTCTTCCAAAGGTTCAACAAAGGTTTCAAAGAGCTTGGAAGCTTGATGCGTGCTTAGCCAGTTGGTGACCAGCTCGGCACTGCTGGCCCGGGCCAGCGCGTCTGGACTTTCTCCGTTGGAGAGCTGATTGGCGGTTTGAGTATTTGACTGGGGTTGGAGAAGCACACTTGCTCCTTCGTCCGAGGCCTTGCTTGCCTCTTCTGTATTGACCTCGGGCCCTGGAGACCTCGTTTTGGAGGTCAGGTTCTGGCTCGGGTCTTGGGAAGACTGCTTCTCAGTTTGTTTGGTTTTCTCAAGATCCAGGTCTTGTCTGATTTGATCTGGCTCCTCGATCAAGTCAACTCTACTTGACGTCTCCCCGTTTTCACCATCAACGTGACTACTTTTATCGTTTTCCGTTCTCAGAACTTTGTCCGCTGTGGTCTCTTCGGTCGGGCTTGATTGTTGAAAGACACCGAGAGTCTCCGTCACAACGTTCAGATCTTCATTTTGCAAGTTTGCTTCTGATGGTTTCTCCTGTTCCTGTGAGTCCTTCGCTGATTCTTGTCTTTCTTCGGGGTCAAAGGTGACACTCCTGTCTTCAGATTTGTTCTCATCTTCCACGGTCTTTTGTTCGCCTTTGTCGGTCTCGTCTTTGTGTCTCACTTCGCTCTCCATATTTATTTCTTCTTTCAAAATAATTTCTTTGTCTTTCTCTGACTCATCTTTAGCTCCATCTTCTCTCTCGTCTTTCTCTATCGCTGCACTTTCTTCCTCATTTGTGGTTTTGTCAAGTTCTTGTCCTTCCTTGACCTCCAAAGTTGTCATTTTCTCGTCGTCTTTGTTCGTCAACTCTTCAAGTCCTTCAGCTTCGTTCTCGACTTTTTCCATTGGTTTACTTTCTTCTTTATCTGTAGTTGCTTGGTTTGTTTCTTGGCTTTCTTCGGCCTCAGGGATTTTCTCCTCTTCATCCTTATCAGGACGATCTTCAGCTTCATTTTCCTCATTGGTCGCTTTATTGTTTTCTTCCCCTTCGTTTGCTTGAGCAGTCCCGGCTTCCTCATCTTTGTCTGCACTTGCTTCGTTTTCCCTTTCGTCTTCCTCGTTTGTTTCTTCAACTTCATCTACCTTTTCTTCTTGGTCCTCTGCGCTCTTCACTTTGAGAGCCTCACAATTGTCTGTCTCAGTTTTTTCTGATTCTTCTGCCTCAGCTTCATCAACGGTTGCCACTTCTGCTTCTTGCGTTCCATCTTGTCCATCCTCGGCAGTCTTTTCTATGGTTTCCTCCTTTTCACTTTCCTGGTTTGTGTCACTCTGCAGATTCGTTTGTTCTTCCTCTTTCTTACCGTCTTCCTCACATTTAGGATCATCTGGCTCTTCGCTAACAGCCTGGACATCTCCTGACGCCTCATCCTTGACATCTTCTGGAGAAACCATCATCTCCAACCCGCTAGGGTCCGGTGTTGCTTCTAATTCTGATCCTCCAGCAGTCTCCTCCGCCTTGGTCTCTGTTGTCTCGCTACCTGGCTTCACCTCTGGATCAACATTGACGGAAATAGCTGAAGTGTCGTCTTGAGGTTCTAAAATCGCAGCGCCTTCCTCCATTTTCTTTTCAGAATCGCCTTCCTTCACGTCCTCATGAGGTTCTTCTTGACCTGCTTCAGCAGGTTCTTTGGGCTCAGATGATTCTTCTAATTGAGCCTCCACCAGAACTGCTTCTGCAAAATCACACCAAGAGGTTCCAATTAGCATTTACAATATTTTGGAGATGATTTCAATTTGATACCGTCTTTTTCCAGCTTCTGGCCTTGCTCTGAAGCCGCCACCGCCGTCGTCTCCTCCTCTTCGGTGCTGGTGTCGCTCAGCTCTGGCTCAGAACTCTGCTGCGACTCCTTCAAGATGGCTTCGGCGAGCTTCTCCTGCACAGATTTGGCTTGGGAAAGACAAAGATGCATAGCAGATGTATCGTTGTCAGATACTTGCAGAACATTTCGAAGAAAGAAAGACACCCAATAAGGAAACTGAAATTCATTTAGATGTTGGAGCTTTAATTGGAATCAAAAGAACATGCAAATGTGTGCACACAGAAATGAAAATAGGATTCAGCAGTCGTTATAGTTTCTGGATTTTTGGGGGGGGGGGCGGTCACTCTTATTTACTCACCCCTCTCCGGCTGCTCCAACTTGCTCTCATCTTCTGTCTCCCGACCTTCTGATTTCTCTCCTGATGTCTCCTGGCTTTGTTCTTTCTGGCCCGAGTCCAAGACGTCCACATCGGCGCTAGACTCGGAGTCTGCGGAGTCTTCTGGGTTGGCTTGCTCCTCTTCCTCATCCACAGTTTCTGCTTGGAGGATTTCCTTGGGTTCTTCCTCGTCCTCGTTGGCGACCACCTCGACGTCGCTCTCCTCGCAGGAACTGGAACTTGAACGAGGTCTCGTGTCGTCGTCTTCTGTGAAGATACTATATATGGTTCCTGGTGTTCTCATCTCTTACAAACTCAAGAGTCAGCCCACCATCTTGGTTGTGATCCTCAGAGTCTGATGAAGTTTCATCTTTAGGCTGCGCGTCAGTTCCACCGGTTGGAGATGCAGCTTTCTTTTCATTGGATTCCTCCACAGCGACGTCGTCATCTCCTTCAAAGTCCTCGTCGTAATCTACTCGATGAGATTATTGCCTGTCAGCCCTTCTGGTACATAACACATCTTCATCATCATCATGATCATACCATCTCTGTGTTTGTCCTCTTGTTGTGATGGAGTGCTCTCGCGTCCTGAGTGGGATGTGCTCCTGGCCTCCTTGAAGCTTCCTCTGGCATCTTGGACCTTCATGGGAGGGGGAGCAGGCTTCTTGTCCAGCCCCATCGCTATTATGCACCTAAAGCACATTCAATCAAGGGTTTTCATCGTCGGCCATTTTGTAGTTTAACCGGCGTCCCTCACTTGTAGCACGGCGAGGCCCGCTCCACAACGCTGAAGCCAAAATGTCCGTGCCTGCCGCCCAATCGGAGGCCTCGCCGGTGCTTGAACTCGCAGCACGAGCTGAGACGCTCCACTTGTAACCCGTTCAGGAAGAAGGTCAAGCTGAAGGGGAAACCTTGATGTCGCCTCGACACGAACTGGAATGTCTCTGAGGTAGGTCACATGACATTCTGTATCAATGCTAATTTCCATTTTTAGCATTTTACGTTATGTTAGCATGAAGCTAATGTCGTACAAATCTCTCACCACTGACCTCCTTCACGGAGCTTGCCTTTGTACACGCAGAGGTTTTCTCCTCCGCAGTGTTGCTGAAACACTCTGACCTCGTCCCTCGGGTCTTCCGAGTCATGAGAGAGATGCACAGATTTGCCAAAATACACCATGGTGACACGCACTTTGCTCTGGGGCTCAGAAATCCTCACCAGGGACCGCTCCTGTCGTCAAACGACACGTTTGCTTGACGTTTCTTTCGCACTTTTCGAATTTCGATTCATTTTCCAGAACCAGACAACTTGTTTAGACCTCGTTGGCGTCGACCGCACTGAAGGTGGTGGCAGGGCGTAGTCGGCGGCCGCCCCTGAGACTTGGAGTGCCGCTGGGATTACAACCGGGTCCCCTGTTTTTTTTCTTGGTGGCAGGAGGCAACGGCGTGACAAAGTTGTTGATGACCGGCAGACAGTAAGGTGAGACGCCCGGCGGGGGATCCCAAGCGGTGGGCTCGTGCGTTCCCGACTCTCTGTCCTTCTGAAAAAATATTAAATATATCATCCGAAATCGTGTTTTACTTTTTGCACGTGTTTTGGTCTCACAGTGAAGTCGCTGAACGCCTGATTGACTTTGCGAGCGGAGCGGCGTTTATTGGCGCCGCTGCGGATCGGCTTCAAGCGAGCGGGCCGCTGCATCGTTCCCGGAGCCGTGTTGGGTCGAGATGAGCATGGCTGCGTACACGAAATCAAAGGTGGGAACGGAACACTGTTGCTCAATTAGTTCTCTTTGGACTCACAGATTCTGAGGATGCGTAATGACCTCCCACAGGTCCCGAGTGTTGCTTCCGGACACCCCTCGCGCCCACGGGTGGGTGCGGCGACATCATCTGGACATCTTCTTCAAATCTCTTTGTCCGCGCCACCTTCAAAAGTATCGCACGGTACGTGACGTGGACACCATTAAGATGCAAATGACTCACCTTCATCTTGTGCACTCGCTCCCTCCTGGCAAACTCCTCCAGTTTTCTTTTAATCTCCATCTGATGGAGACGCTGCGAGGGAAGAGGAGCCAATTAGTATGGCTCATCCTTCCTCGCTGTCTGAATCGGTTTTGTGTCTGGAACAACGTGTTCCGAGCCACTCGCCCGCCCCACCCACCTCCATCTCTAGCACCTTGAGGAAAATGGCCTGGGCCAGGCACTCTCGGACATGTTTTTGGTGCGCCTTCTGGAGTATCTTGTGTTTGTACTCCTTGTCGGGAACGATGCGCCCGCTCCTGGTGATCTGAAGACAATTTGACATTCAATAAATAATCTTTAGCAAAAAAAAATATCTTAAAATACTTCCTGTGTTAATATTTACACAGAGAAACACAATAATGTGTCGCCATCTAGTGGCTGACATTGGAATTACACCTAAAATAGAGTTAGAACAAAATAATTATAATTTGTGTATTATAAATTAGGACTTAAAACGAGGCTTCCTGGCGACAACAGATTATTTCTATACCAGTCCGGCTCTCTGCAAATGTCTCCTGATACGAGTACTGCTGAAGTAGCCGCTCAGGTGCTTGTCCGTCAGGCTGTTGTAGGCTGAAATGAGCCTGCGATGGAGAGAAATAAAACAAAGCCTAGTTTTGCATCAATCTAAAATAAGAAGAAACTCTTTTTATATTTTTTTTATTTCCATCCAGATCTTTTAGCTGCCGTTCTTTTTTAAAAAGGTGTCTGATTACATTTGATGAGATGGCACACTTGACCCTCTTCGCCTCTCTATTGTGCAACCTGGATTGTCTCTGATGTTCTACTGTGTCGCTTCGTGCAGCTCTTGACGGCCGGATGCTCTTTTGAGAACATCTTTAATGAAGCGTGGCCATCCAACAGGTCACACATCCTTTGTTGATCATTCACCCCATCCCTAAATGATTTTATTTTTCTTGTCCAACATTCTTTTCTATGGATATTCACTCGTGAGTACCCACCAATACCAATTATGACCTCAAATTTTGTTTTCATTTCAGTATCTGTGGCCTGGTATCGGTATCCTTCACGAGTACCCGATACCTGAAATAAGGCTACGTGCTCATCGCTAGTAAATCCAATTTTACAGATAGCTAACTGTATGCGCAGCTCATGCTTGAAAGGCCCTTTTCTCCAAATTGTCCCCGCAAAGAAGGCCGCATGCAAAAAAAAAAAACGTAGAATAGCAAATCAAGTAGCACCTACCCCGGGTTGAAGTGACTCATGGTGCTCCTTCAAATTTTCCAGCTGGCTCGACGGACGGCAGAGTTGTTGTGACAGAGCACCAAATTCTCATCTGATCCCCGACCGGAGTCGCTGCCTTACTTTTGCGAGAGTAGAAACGGTGACACTGGGCGGTTGCCATGGGAGACCACGTGACAATGCTGCCAACCAGGCTGGTTTCCACTTACACGCACGTACGCGTACACACAGACGCGGTCCCACTGGCATCAAAGTCGACACCCGAAGCACTGACCTACATTTACAACCTCAATTGTAATATTTGTTCTGGAGACTTATTCTATGTGTTTGCTATGTCACTATAACCTGCCCAGGGCCTTCAGAATCAGAAGTGTTGGCCCTTGGAACTGTTCCTTTAACTTAAGAGTGAAAGTGATCGATTAGCAAAACACGATTTGCACATCAGCATCCCTGGTGATTTTTTTTTTCTTCAATTTTGTTTGCAAACTGCTACAAATTGTGTAGATGGCATTATTTTACTAACATTCAATCACACAGCAGTCCAGTTTGTGGTACACAGATCTTATACTGCCCTCTAGAGGACATAAGGAAAATTAAAATCTTGTTTTGTTAGTGAATTATGAGTACAACTTAATATTTAGATTAATACAATACTCCAACTGTTTCAATAAAAGTGAATTTAACAATTTTAATCTAGACTATGATATTATATTGCAGTATATGGAATTGTGGCATTAATTTACTGCCTTTGACTAATAGATTTTTTATTTTTTAGGTTTCAAACTTGAGCCGAGTGCGGCCATGTTTCATTCTTGAGATGCCAATGCCACTAGGACCGACCAATGTGCCAAAATGACAATACAGTGGTACGTACCTTCACTCACTAGTTTAATTGGTTCCAAGACCAAACTCATAAAAGGAAGAAATCAGTTTATTGCCACTCTCAGTTTTGCCAATGTCTGCTTAGCTCAATGCTAACAATCAATGTAGAACGTCATAGAGGGGCTAACGAATAGTATGGTGTCTTTGAACACCATCCATCCATCCATCCATCCTCAAGGCCTGTTTAAACTTCCGTCAACAAGCAGTCGGGGGCTGTTGGAAATTGAGACCGATGCGCTTCCGGCCCGCTAAACATCGTAATCAAGTCGGCAAGCCTTAAAATAACAATTAGCCACCAAAAAGAAGAGGGATGATTATAAATTCCATTCAGGGAGAAAAAAAATATATATTCTGGCTGTCGACGGGGGAAGGTCCCTGGGGGTCCTGCACTTTTGGTGATGGAAGGAGGGGGGGGGGGGTTGAGTTTTTGCAATCAGTGTTAAATAGAGCCGTTTTGTGGCTGTGTGATTGTCAAGTGGGCCATTACTTGTTGATAAGAGCACTTTTTTTCCCCCCGCATGTGGCCCTGATTGGTGCCGAGCATGCTGCTTCCCGCTCGCACCGTCCCGGCGCAATCAGGCCCCTCTTTCACTGCCATTTTCACCGCTGTGATTTCCACCCATGGTCTTCACCCACCCCTCGCCCCCTCCTACCCGGCACTCCTCCCTTTCAGATTCAACGAGTAGCCATTTACAGCAAGGAGAAAAGGTCACGCTCATCTGCGAGTGTCAATTGTAATCCAACCTGTCGACCTGATTTTAATAAAATAAACGAGATGAAGCAAAGTCGGAGTGGAAGGAAAGCTTCAGAGGTCAAATGCTCTTCACTTGGAAAAAGGCTTGCTGCATGCCAGCGCTGTCGCGATTTCTTGAAGTAATTTTTGTCTTGAAGTCACAAACTGATGTTTTCCCTCAGGATTGTCTGCAGAATTCCTGCTTCCATCCATCCCAGCAAGTTGTCCAGGTCCTGGTGATACAAAGCAGCCCCATGACCAACATCATCTGGTACGATGTTCTCTTTTTTTCTCGCAAACAAAACATTCAAGTGGAGAAATTGTGAAAAACGTCGGAGATGTTATGGAATTAGATCAGAAAATGCCCACAGACCCTCATGTGACCACAACAACTCCTCATCCATACATGTCATCTTATTTACACTTTCCTTCCTCCCTGTTCATAACGTAACACGCTGCATCATCCAGACGTGATGTCACAAGACACTCGGAGGAGTTTTGTCCACCTTGTTTTTGTCTGCTCCGTAGCCCGCAAAACGCTACACGCGGCCGATTGGGATCCGAGCAACATGCGGGCTCCTAACTACGTCTGCTCTTTTGATGTTAAACACTCGATTTTGTCACTTTTTGACCTCTGTTCTATCTGAGCGAGGTTTTAGTTGGGTGCACGGTTGAGAACGCGTTATCTGATTTAAAAAAAATAAATAGCATTCATGGGCACCAGCTGGAACGCGACACATCTTCCAGGAGGCACGCTAGGACTGCTAAAGGCCTCCTGAGATGATGTGATAGGGAGCCTCGTGCCAATGCGGGTTGCGAGCTACCGAGACCTCCTGCAAGGCGATAAAGAGACAGGAAAAATAAAAAGTCACAGGATGTTATCTTTGCAGCAGTCGTCTTCAAAAGAGAAATGAATATTGGAAATTGAAAAAAATACTTTGCTGCCAAATTGTTCAACTGTTAATATCGGCATGGAAAAAAACTGTTTTTTTTTCATTTAAAAAATTCTTTGTGATTAGAAAATGGACAGAAAATTCACATTCACCCAAAAAAATAAAAAAAAACTCTCACACTAACATTATAAAAATATCAAACACAACAAAAAACTCCAAACAACAAAATCTCTCACCCCCAAAAAAACAATTCATTCTACTTCCCCTCCCAAAACCTAAACTGTAATTCAGACTCTTAAACGTCACCACAAAAACTCTCTAAAAGAACAACTTTTTCTTTTTGTCCTTTCCAGCCGCTCATACTTGCGTTTTTCTTCAACTTTTTTTTTTGCACGCTTGCAAGAAACCACACAGGCAGGCAGGCAGGCAGGCAACTGGGTGGGCGGGCGTGGCTAAAGGTGACATATGAAATATGAATTCTGATCCTCCCTTGGGAAGGCTCACTCTCTTGGAGGACGACAAGAAGAAGAAGAAGAAGCCACAGACATGCGCTGGAAAAGTGAGACCAAAGTTCAACGCTGCATCCTGGCTGGAGGCTCCGGCGAGGAGGTGAGTCGGTTGGGATGGAAGTCCTCGGCCGGTTCGGGGTCAAGCGTCGGGGGGGGCGGGGGTCTGCCTCGTGGCTCAATATTGAGACTTTAATTGCTCTCTCCTGCAATCTGCGAGCACCCACTCCACCTAGCTTCCCTCGTTGTTAAAACTCGAGCAGTTAATGGGACCACTTCATGTTTTTTTTTTTTAACTTTGACTTGTTTTAATCGCTGCTATTAAATAAATCAACGCCCTTTTGATGTAATATCGGTAAAAGGGCGGGGTGGGGGGGGGAGAAGTGTCGGCTCAAGTGTCGTCTGTTAGTCCAAGTAATGACTCTTTGTAAATGTGCAATTGGCGTCGTCATGGTGAGCAAGTGAGCGGCCAGTTGATGATATTTATGGCAAGAGCGCCGGTCATTGAACGCACCACGCGGGCAGCGAGGAGACGCGCAGCCACGGAGGGCAGAGGAAAATAAAAACACGGACATGTGTGCATGTGAGGACTCCAAAGACAACACGGTAGGGATGGGGATTATTATTATTTTATTTTTTTTTTAAATAGGGCAAAAATATACTTTTTATTGTTGCTATTTTATTTTATGGATGCTATTTTTGGATGTGGAATGTTCTTAACTTAGTGCACGTACAACCGCGTATAGTCATGAGAAAAAAATTAAACTTGACATCAGCATAGATATTTTGATTTATATTATTTTAAAAAGATAAAAGTAGGAGTCGATTTTTAATTAAATATTCACTTAAATATTAAATATAAATATTATTATATAAAATATTTTTTCCCCAAATCTGGAAAGATACAATTTGCTCAAAATCCTCTTTGCAGCAACTTTATTTTTTTCAACTAACTAATTCTGCAACCAATATGGGTTATTGGGTTTGCAATTTTAATTTGTTTTTAAATAATAATGCATACCTGTACAAAATGCTTAAGCGGGAGAGAGTTGAGTTGATGTGCGAGTGAGGACTTCAAAATTCAGGATTGAGAACTTTAATATATAAAGTATAAGTGAAATTCTATTGTATTCCTATTAATTATAATTATGGAATATTAAGTCAATCTTACTAATCAATAACATAATAGTCAATGTTTTAAGTCACTTAAATCATTTTGCTCTAATAATTACAATTTCTTTGGAGTTAAGCACAACTCTTAACAATAATCAAATTTGCTGTTTATTTATTTTTTTAATCTTTAATCACTAAATAATATCAAATAAAATTCATTTAATATTTATTTATCCTGTGTTTTTGTTGCACTTGCAGGTGGAGGTTGTGGCTGAAGACATGCGCTCCGGCCTGCAGGCCATGTCCGCTGAGCCACTTCTCACCGCCAGCATGTGTGTGTGCGCCAGTTGCAATGAAGAAATTGTTGATAAATATTTATTGAAGGTATTTCCTCGCGTTGCTTCGCCATTTTTGTTGTTGTTGCTTTGGAATGTGTGTGTGGGTGCTGTAAAAAAATGGTTCCTTGATATACATCCAAGTTGTTTTTTATGAGCATTTTCATTACAGCTTTAGGGTGATTGTGATTTGCACGCCTTCATGCCTCACAGGACCGGAGGAGAAATAAACAGTGTGTTCCGTGTGTGTGTGCGTGTGTGCGCACAGGTGAGCGACCTGTCCTGGCATGTGCGCTGCCTCTGCTGCAGCGTGTGCCAGGCCGCGCTGGGAGGTCACACCAGCTGCTACATTAAAGACAAGGAAGTCTTCTGCAAGATGGATTACTTCAGGTAGACCTTTGTTTTTTTATTTTAAATATTAGTCGTGCATCTGCGGCTCCCGTTTAACACAAGTTTGAAAGTGATTAGGTCATATTAAACACTTGCATGACAGGGTGTGTACACTTGTGCACATTATCTCTTAATTAATTTTCTTTCCTCCGAAAAGATTCAAATCAAGGACTAAGTCACACTAATAGTCCGACATATTTTTAAATGATTTATTCTGGTATTTTTTTTTATTTTTAAAAACCTGACATTCGAACAAGGGTGTGTAGACTTTTTCTAACCACTGTAAAATAACGGTAATGAATAAATGATATGCATCTAATCTACTGTTTATTATTATTATTATTAGAAATAAAAATGTCCTCTTGATTAGCAAAGTGTGTTATTTTCCGTGTGAATCTCGACGTCCATTTGTTGCCTGTGTCGCAGAAGGTTCGGCACGTGGTGCGCGTGCTGCGGCCGCCACATCCACGCCACCGACTGGGTGCGGCGCGCCAAGGGCAACGTTTACCACCTGGCTTGCTTCGCCTGCTTCTCGTGCAAGCGGCAGCTGTCCACCGGAGAGGAGTTTGCCCTGGTGGAGGACAAGGTGCTCTGCAGGGTCCACTACGACTGCATGCTGGACAAGCTCAAAAGGGCCGCCGACAAAGGTCATTTGCAAATGAATATATTTGTCAGTCCTGTAATATTTTCCCAAAATGGCCACCACACCCCTAACATATTATTATAACATGTCTGACATTAAAAAAAAAAAGAGAGCAGATTTAGACTCAGCATATAAAATATCAAGTTTACATGCACAGCTCTTAAATATAGCATTTTATTTATTTTTTTACAAATTTTGGTGCCTATTTTTTATTTTTTTTAAATATGAATAACCTTGTTATGATTATCGCAGGCAGCAGTGTCAATATGGAGGGTGCCATGCCCACGGAACAAGAAATTAGCCAGCCCAAACCATCCAAGAGAGCGAGGACCAGCTTTACTGCTGACCAGCTGCAGGTAAAAAAAAAAAAATAAAATAAAATTCCGCTTAGAGTTGATTGTGCGTGTGTAATACAGAATATTATATATATTATAATATTATATATAAAATTATAAAAATACATCATTTATTTTCGCATGCTATTTAAAGGCCTATTTTTGTATGAATTTATTACAAATTTTAATGTATTATATTATTTAAACCCCATTTTTACAGGTGATGCAAGCGCAATTTGCCCAGGACAACAACCCGGATGCTCAGACGCTGCAGAAACTGGCCGAGCAGACGGGCCTCAGTCGAAGAGTCATACAGGTTCAAGCAAACATAATACAAACAAAAACAATAATCAAACTTTATCAATATAAATATGATCATTACTGTGCATATAAAGACGAACTGGATTGCGCAGGTGTGGTTCCAGAACTGCCGAGCACGCCACAAGAAGCACGTGAGCCCCAACCACACGTCCGCTGCCCCCGTGACATCTCTGCAACCCGCACGCCTGGCCCCGCCCACGCCCACCCCCGAGGAGCTGCAGTACACCACCTTCGGGGGTCCGGAAGGTTCCATGCTGTCGGCGCTGCATTCCTTCATCGACAGTGAGCACCAGGCTTTTTATGAACTACTATACGAGTGACTGCTTTTCACCTCGGTCTGCATTTTTCCACTTCACAAATCATGTCACATGTCAGTGTCATGTGTGACGAGTCTCAAAATGAGGCTCGTTATAGAATCACTAAATTAATTGTGACAGTTAGTATTTTCCAATTAAGGCCACAAGAGGGCGACAAAGCGCTGCTTTGATTTTCCCGTGTAATGTCTTGGTCTAATTCAATTGTATTTTAATATAAAAGTATTGCTTTGGCATCTTCCTGGTGCCAAGAAATTAGGTTGAAGAAATTTGAGGAGCTTTAAAATGTATAAAAAACAAACACTTGGTGAAAGATTAATTGTATTGTACTAAAAAATTGGTGGTACTAAATAGCTCACTTTGACAATCACCTGATTAAATAGCGCAGTGGCTGGTTAGCGGCCATTTTTCTACCAGACACCATTTTAGGTTTTATTGTCATCATGGGGCCATGCAAAAATGTATGACACAATGATTATAACATATTTCTTGATAATGCTCCGTTCGGATCATATCACTTGTGAAAACGTTACGATCATTCCAAACCGTGAAATATTATTCATGTGAGCTGCCTCAAAATGTATTGTGAAGCCTTCCCGCTTGAAGTCGCTGAATATATGTGAAACCTCTTCTGAACGTAGCCCTCGGAATGTGCTTACCGATTGCAAATGGGATGCGTCTGCAAATGTAATTTATTGTGTGTATGTCGAGTGTCTTTTATGAAAATAAATGTCTAATTTCACAAACATCGAGCTGTAATAAACCTGAATAATTATATATATAAGCAGTTTAAATAAGTCTCGGATAGCTAAATGGATAAAAAGCTGCATCAAGTTCCATTTAAGAAGAAATGAGATGTTCGACCCTCAGCGGGCTGTAGCGAAGACCTTGAAGGGGTGCGGCGAGCGGGTCACTCCAATGATTCCCTCGGAGCTTAGCTCGACTCCTTCAGGCACGGAGAACGTGAACTTCTGCAGCATAGCCACGAGGAACAAGAACAGCTCCATTTTGGCTAGGCCCTCACCCAGACATGCACGTTTGCCTTAAACAAAACACAGTCATTACCGTAACCATCCAAATCCTGACCGCCGTCTTTCTTACCTCCAGAGAAAGCTACGAATGCGTTCCTCTTCACAAAATTGCCATCGGAATCCAGGAAGTGTCCAGGGTTGAATGTATGTGGAGTTTCCCATTCGTTCTTGTCAAACAGCACCGATGTCAAGATGGGCAACACGGTGGTGCCCTGTAAACCACAAGCATGATTCAATCCAAGATGGCCGACTGTATGGGTTCTTGAGATTATTTTGTACAACCCACCTTGGGGATGACATAATCCCCCAGTTTCAGGTTTGTTAAGGCCACTCTACCTCCGTTAAGAGGAATGATGTTGGCCATTCTCTGGATCTCATGGATGACCGCGTTAGTGTAGGGCATGTGGGCTCTGTCGGCCATCTTGGGGAAGCGGCTCGGCCCGATCACTCGCTCGATCTCCGCCTGGACTTTGTCTTGGAGAAAGGATGGAAAATTGTTGCTCTTTAATATCCGGAGCATAATAAGACCACTTCATGGCCTTGAGAAAAACCCACCCTGGATTTCAGGGTTCTGGATGAGGAAGAGAAGTCCCCATTGCAGTGTCCTGAAGGAAGTTTCCGTTCCGGCGAGGAACAGATCCAGACAGCACAGAATCAGATTTTCTTCTGTGAAACCCAGCTCACTGTTAGCGTTGTCCTGTCAGAAAAGACAAAGTCAGGGTCCGTTATGGATCTCCTACATGTCATCATCTTACTTTGCTCTCCACCAGGAAGGCATCGATGTAATCCCGTGGGTTGCTGGGGTCAAACTCCGACTTGTGGATTTGTATCTGGGTGTTGATGAACTTCCCTACGGCTTGGAAGTTGCTGAAGATTCTGTTGTGGGGCCCAGGCAATCGCTTCATCACTGCCGGGTAGGCATTGTAGAGCTGCGGCAAGTTATGATTAGCATCTGAATTAGCATCTCAGTTAGCATCTGAAGTTTCAGTGCTAGATTCTTCTCACTCAACAGGGTCCACAAGAAGGTCTTGTAGAGCTACACCAAGGAAACATCGGCTCGGACAACTGTGGGGTTTTTTGTGTTGTCATGATTAGCATCTAAGCTAGCAGCTGAGTTAGCATCTGCGTTAGACTACAAGAGTAGTTCTTTGCCGTTATAACAATGAACATTTGAGTTAGCTTCTGAGTTAGCATCCCTCACCAGGGTCCACACGGAACCTTCCAGATAGATCATCTCTGCCATGGTGGCGTGCAGCTGCTTTAGGTCTGGGTCGCTGTAGTCAAACCTCTTCCCAAAAGCCACCTGGGAGATGATGTTTTCTACAGCGCTGTTCAACTCGGAGGCGGGATCAAATAATTCACCTGAGGTGGAAGGTGACGGTAAGGTAAGATGACTTTAAATCTGACTAAAATTAGCAACGTGAAACCATAAATCCTCAACTTGAAGACCACTTGCGTCAAAGATCTCATCTGTAATATTTAATGTTGGGTCACCTTGGTGTTTTTCCAAGGCCTGGCATAGGTGTTGGCTCTCCTCGTTGATGGTCCTCTCCGTGATGCCGTTAGCCAAGCCGAAGGTGCGTAGCGTGCCCATAGCGAAGTGACGCTGCCTCCTCCATGTCTTGCCGTTGCTACACAAAAGTCCTCCTAAAGGTACAAGCGAAAATTGACTCTCATCTGTCACTGTGTGTGTGTGTGTGTGTGTCCTACCTGTGTGTTGATTGTACAGTCTGGCAAACATGGCCTGGTAGGGCCTGTCTACAAATTTGTCAGCCTGCGTCACGAGGACTTCCTTCACCATCTTCCATCCACACACAAACAGCGTCTTCTCTTGTCCCACACTGATGCAGAAGACGTTCCCGTAAGTGTCGGCCAACTGTGCACGCACACGACAATGGCGCCTTGTGGTCAGATGAGATGCCGAGACAATATTCCCCGTGTGTCGAGCTCAGTCAGCAATTTTTTAATGGAAGTATTTACTCGTTCCCAAAACACCATGGGAGAATGATTCAGATGAAGTACATCAAAATATGAGTTATATTGTGATGAGTTAGCTAGTTTTAGCTTGGATTATTTAAATAATACTTTGGCTCACAAAATCGAAATCCGGTGGTTAATGATTCCTAACTTGATCTATGTACTAAAAAAAATAATCAATGCATAGTAGAGGCCTCCAAAAATCATAACGAGTCAATTCCTACCTGCGTCAGATATATGTGAGGCTGCTTGACAGCAATATTGAAGACGCTTCCGACGAGAGGCAGGGCGAGCGGCCCGGGTGGGAAATTTGCCGGCTCCTTTTTGCCAAAGGTGGCCCATAGGAGGAAAAGGGCTAGTCCTAAAAGGAGTACCCCCCAATTATTCAGACCCAGGAACACGCTATACATCCACATGATGTCCCGTTGGACTGTTCCGCTAGTGTGGTTTTCCCGAAGTGGCGCCTCTAAATACCGCCCAGATGCCTAATTTAATCTAATTTAATTAAATCAACCCTACAGGCTACGTGAGAGTTAAATTTGAACAAAACAGGGAAATTGGGCTATTATTGTTGTCATTTTTAAAAGTCACTTTTGAGGTATCTGATGTTTCATAATATTGTTAAAAGTAAGTTTGAAATGTGTCTTTTTGGGTTGAATTTAATTTGGAAAAACTTTTTGTGGCAATGACCCGGAGCTGGTTGGTTGACACAAGGAACAGGCCAAGCGAGAAAAGGTGGGAACCGAACCAAAATACAAAGTAAATAAGTTAACTCCAGTTTAACTCGTTGATAAATATTATTTTTAGAGGAATGTACAGTCAACAAAACAAAACCTTACAAGAATTTTATTTAAGTCAACTTGATTAAATTTGCAATCAAAATGGTGGTCTTGATTCTCAACGAGGTGTGGCGATGATCCGGAATTGTTCGGGGGAGTTGGTAAAACCCTGCACGCCCTCCAAGCTGGGCATCTCTCCGGGGACGGCGGCGAAGGTGAAGCGTTGCAGGAGGGCCGTGAAGAAGAGGAAGAGTTCCATTCGTGCCAGATGCTCGCCCAAACACGCTCGTTTACCTGGACGGAAAAACCACTTAGAAATCGTTTTGGACTGGCAAGTTTCTTCTCGTAGACGCAAACCTGCAGAAAATGGCAAAAAGGCGTCTCTTCTACGAATGCGGCCCTCCGAATCCAGGAAGTGTTGAGGGTTAAACGTGTTTGGGGTCTCCCACTCGTTCTGGTCGAAAAGCACCGACGTCAAGTTGGTAACCATCATCGTGCCCTGGAAAGCGGTGGTGTTGATGTCATCGTTTTATACTTCCAGAACATTTTCCTCCGTCTGATAAGTTACCTTTGGAAGGGTATATCCTCCCAGTGTGACCTCCTTACTGGCCATCCTGGGGAATCCCAAAGGAACGATGTTCCCCATCCTCTGGGTCTCGTAGATGACGGCTTCGGTGTAGGGCATGTCGGGTCTATCGGATAACGCCGGCTGGCGCGATTGTCCGATCACGTTGTCGATTTCCGTCTGGACTTTCTCTGGGGAGCGCCACGCGAATCAGAATTCGGATTCTGGTCTGTTGAGTTTTGTTGGTCTCACTTTGGATGTCCGGATAGTGCATCATGTAAACCAGAGCCCAGCGCAAGGTGGTGCTGGAGGTCTCCGTGCCCGCCTCCAAGAGGTCCAAGGTGGTGACCACCAGGCTTTCAATGTTGAATCCAGCTTCAGGGTCTTCTTTCAACTATAGAAGATGTTCTTATTTAAATGAGCCCATTTTTAGTTTTTCAAAGTCTTAAAAATGGGAAAGCCCACCTTGTCTATCTCCGCAAGGTACACATCAATGAAGTCCCGAGGTAAATCCGGATTCCACTGCTCCTGGTGCTTCTGCACTTCAGCCCGCAGGAAGTTCTCAATCTCCCTGTAGTTGGCGAGGACTTTCTGGTGAGGGCCCGGCAGGTACTTGAAGAGAGAGGGGAAGGTGTTGTAGAGCTGCGGACGGAGCAAAAAGTCAGGTCGGTCGATGCGGCAAGGACTGATTTCCGGACTTGGACCTGCGCGAACGGAGAGCCGCTATTCAGAATGGCCTCGTTGTCCAACTCGATGAATCTGCGGAAGTTTACGTCGCTGTACTCAAAGCGGTGTCCGAACTCCACCGAGGAGATGATGTTCCCCACCGCGTTGGTGATTCTGTATTGAGGGTTGAACGGCTTCCCTGAGAATTCAAAGCATCGGAGGATGGCAAAAAGTTCTGAAAGGAACAAATCCTCATCTTAAGCACTCGCCTTGCTCTTCTTTGAAGGCCTCGCACAGAAAGCCACATTCCACTTTGATGTAGTTCTCCAGGCTTTGCTGGCCCTCTCCAAAGTAGCGCAGGTGGGTGTTAATAAATCTCCTGTGCTTCTTCCACGGGTAACCATTGCTCGCCCCGATACCTGTAGCAATGTCACCCATAAAAAAATCTAGCTCATTCCAGCACACTTAACAGCCACTTATCCCAGCGCTGTTGAAATCGCATTGAAGAACGAGCTCTCTCACCGAGACCCTTGAACATTTCGTCAAAGAGAGGGACGACGGGCCGGTCGACAAAGCTGTCCAGTTGGTTGATAAGCGCCTCTTTGAACATGCGGTAGGTGGAGATAAACACAATCCTCTCGCTGCCTTGCCTCAAGCTGCACACGGGGCCGTACTCCTTGGTGAACTAAACAAAATACGACATGTGAGAAACATTACAATTTGACGTGGTGCTACTGATCAAATGCAATTTTAGCCAAATCTTAAAAACTGCAGACTCAGGTCCACCTCCATGTGCAGTGTCACTTTTAATTCTCAATCTTACGTTTTCCACGGATTTGTAGTCCATTCCAGTGAAAACATTCCCGAGAAAAGGCAGGGCCAAAGGTCCCGGGGGGAAAGTGCTCGGTCGCCAGTTTCGCAACACGTCCGTTAACATAAGCGCCGCAAAACCCAACAGGAGCCAGCCGCTCGGGTCCAGACACTCGAAAAGAGCTTGAAAAATCATAATTTCGAGGAGATTTTTCTGACCTGTCTGCAGGCAACCGGAGTTGTTTATGAGAGGCGGAAAAGGAGGTGCGGAAAGTTACGTAACACGTCCAACGTAAATTAGAGTAGAGGTTGCAGTTGGCTCCTGATAACAATCACATAGAGGGAGTGCATGCACAAGCTGACAATGGAAAGTTATATAACTAAATAAATATAATTAAATACATTGGCTTAGTGTGTGACCTTTGCTAAGAATCATTAAAGCAATTAATATTAGTCATCAATGTAATAAAGAAGAATTGCAAGTAATAATTTGGCAGGGTAGTTCTCAGAATGTAGGGTCCAAAAATAAACTTGTTCAAAACCAGGCGGAAAATAATATATGCTAAATAAAAGTTTCCCGCAATGTGGTAGTTCATATTTTTTTCCACGATATTAAGCTACATGTTGAAATGAGAACATTACGTGTGAATGTCATCTTGCGGTGAGTGAACTGGGGCAGCAGTCGACTTGAGGAGTCCTATGACTAACCCCGCCACGTCGTTAAACCGGGTCACTGACCTCGTTTTCTCGCTCTGGCTCCCCCCACGAGCAACGCAAGCAAACGCACTTAATGCCATCTTAACACGTCGCCGTCATGCCATTTGCGTTTTATCAGATGGACGCTTCGGAGAATGTCAAAACCAATCGCTTGACGCCAGGAAGCTGTGACACTTTTCGTGCTGAGCGGCCATGACCCTCTGGAGATGCTTCATCGCGATTCTCCTCAGCAGTGAGATTTTTTTTTTGCTTTTCTCGCACTCATACGCTCCAAAAAATCATCTACATCTGCTTTTTCGCTCTTCCCCGCAGCAAGTGGACCACTTTTTGGCGGTTGCCAGAAGTTTGACGACAGCCTGGGCTACCTCAGCGTAGAACCGCCTTCGCCCTTTTTACTAGGCTCGGACCTCCTGGTGTCCTGCCACATCAACAAGTGTGAATGGAGGTAAGAAGCTGGAGTCAAAATATTAGGCACAGACCCGCTCTAGTACAAGAACTGCAAGCCGCCTTGCAGGTCCAAAGTGTCTTTGGTGATGAAGCCGCGGCCCGAGCTTCAATGGAAGAGGGACGACTGCAGTCCGGTCGTGACGTTCAAGCTGCCCGACGTCCGACGGCCTCGCTTTCACCTGCTCTGCAGACTCCACAAAGACGGCTTGGTCAATATTGTCGGAGGGCTGACCTTGCAGGGAGGATGTATGTAGCGTAGCTTCACTAAAATGTTAAATTAGCTTAATGGCTAACAACTGTTTCCTACTACCGAAGGGCCCCCAGATAAGCCGGAGAACATCACCTGCGAGACCACCTCGACCTCCCCATGGGTGGAGTGCCAGTGGCGGGCGGGGCGCGACACTCACGTGCCCACTTCCTACAATGTGTCACTCAGCAGGTCAGTCCTTCAACCATGGCTCGGATTGACTCCGCTAACATTTGTATGTCCTCAGTGGAAACAACACCTGGACTTGGCCTTCGGAGGCGGACAAGGTGGTGCTACCGAAAGCTGAGATGAATCTGAACCAGCCGTACCAATTTGTGGTCAGCGCCGACAACCGCTTCGGTCGCTCGCGCTCTGACTCGTTCACGCTGGAGCCCACACGCATACGTGAGCAGAAAAAAATCAAATAGAAATGATCACCAGCGTGATTATTAATCAAGGGGTCTCCCCTGTCTTGCAGTGGTACCCCAAAGTCCTCGCATCACACACATCCACTTTGGGAACTCCTCCGCACTGGAGGCCGTGTTGCACTGGAAGACGGCCGAAAACTCGTCACAGCTCACAGCTTCCGTCAGGCTCCGCCCCACCGACTCTTCCTCCTGGGTAAAAAAAATAAATAAATACACAAAAGCTAGGTTACCTCCTTATTCAGTGCAGGAGTGACCCCCACCTCCTCCCACCTTGTATCACTTAGGACGCGAGAGAGGTGACCCGGCTCAGCCAGGATGAAGTACGAGTGGATGATCTGCAGCCCCTGGTGGACTACCACTTCCAGATCAGGACTTGTAGCACGGCAACCAGAAAATGCAGCAAATGGAGTCAAGAGGTGGTGAGCAGAAGTCCTGGAAAAGGTCAGGTCCATTTTTGTATTAACACGTATTTTATATATATATATATATATATATATATATATTTTATTTTATTATTTTATATATATATAAAATTATATATATATATATAAATATAAATATATAAATATATATATTTCTTTTATTATTTTATTATTTTATTATTTTATTTTATTTTTATATATATATTTTTTTTTTCCACTAATGTACAGGGCCTATCTGCTTGAAGCAAACAGGCCCCGATGTCAAAGTGGACTCTTGGGGTTATAAAAAAAACTTATCAGCGATAACTCATGCGTTTCCTGTACATTTATCTTCAGGACCTTCTCAGCATCTGCGTGCGTGGCGGATATTGAGTAATCACAAAAGCAGCTCGATGCAGAATGTCACCGTTTTGTGGAAGGTGACCTGATTTTAATCCGATTTTTAAAGGAGTCATGCAGTAAATAACGCTGATATATTATTTAATGCTAATCTGTGATATAGGCTCCTCCTCCAAAGTCGTTCAGTGGACAGGTGGAGTACTACAAGGTGGACGAGGGCCAGGGTTCACGGCAAGTAGTCTGTGCCACGGCCCTGTGCCGGTTTTCCCTTCAAGTCCCGTCCGATCTTGAATCGCTTGCCGTCAGCGTGGTCACTACTTATGGGACGTCGCCGCCGGCCAGCGTGCCCCTCACATTCTCAGGTACGCACAAAAAACACTTCAGATGATGTAATGCAGGTTTTAGGCTAACGTGGGTTGTTGCTGTTCAGGTGACCCTGAGCCTGCTTTGAGACTCACTGATCCAGTGGCTAACGGCAGTGCTATCCTAGTCTCCTGGGACTGGGTAAGACCAAGAGCACCAGGAAGTGACGAGCTTTACTACATTGTGGAATGGACAAGCGTGCCTGGAGGGAAAAGTGAGCTGGGCTGGATGCAAGTGTCCTTGGATCAAAACAACGCAAGCATCCAAGGTAGAAAACCAATTTTTCAATACGACACTGACATCTAGTGGATTGGTAGTGTATTACACCCAATCTGTAATTTTTTGTTTTGAGGCCTGTCCGTGGGCGTGAGGTACAACATTTCAGTCTATGCCGTGAGCAGAGGAGGAGTCAGCACGCCGTCATCCATCTTGGCCTACTCAGGACAGCTCAGTAATATTTTAAAAATACACATCATCTCCCTCTTGGGTGTTTAAAGCCAAGAAGACTCAAAGTCATAAACTTTCAGAACGGACTTCATATATAAGTTGTGAAGTCACACGATGTTTCAGAACCGGATGCCGGTCCCAGTGTGTCGGTGCTGCAACACAACGCCACACATCTCCTGGTCCAGTGGGAGAACCCTCCAGTGGAGCTGCAGAGGGGCTTCATCAACAACTACACCATCTATCTACGGACCCTACGCATGCATAGCCAAGAAATTCCAGGTGAAGCAAAGCATCACAAATAGTGGAGAAAAAAAAAAAAAAACTGCAGTTTGAGGCATTGTAAGACTGATTCAATATAACAGTGACCTCTAGTGGAGAGTTTTGACTACTACAAGTTTGCTGAGCTGTCGTTGTTGTTAGTGGCGGTGGCTGCAACACATCACAGGAAGACATGGCTGAAGTGTCCTGAGGGTGCGGTGGCCGTCCAGATGTCTGCTTCCACCGCCGCCGGAGAGGGCCGGCGCGGGAACCTCATCTATTCTCGGCCCACGGAACCTGCAGGTTTCCTCTCCATGATGTTACTTAAAAAATAGGGTAGAAAGTTGCTGACTACTGAAGAATTTGTGGAATGCCTGGATGTTGTGAATGAAATTTTTTTCGAATGTAATGTTGGAATGATTTCTTTTTTTTTGTTTAGCTGGACTTACCATGGTGGTGGTCCCCGTGTTGGCTGTGGTGGCTTTCACTGTACAACTGGCGTGCTGGAGCTGTTTCAGGCAAAGGTACGGGATTTTTTTCTGACTAGAAGTAACCTGTTGCTAACCAAAACAGCAGCACTCATGTGTGTTTGTGATGATCAGGATCAAAGCAAGAGTTGCATTGTTTGGTCCTGACTGGTTGGTGGAGGGACTTCCCAAGCCAGGAAATAGCCAAGCCATCAAATTACTGGTAGTAGGACAATTCATTAAGTGTCTGCATGATGAAGATATCCAAATAAATTAATCATCTCCATCTTTAGCTGGATGCCGGGAGCGAGCCATCCTTCTCATACACCGACAGCGACCCACCGCTGTCCCCGATCAGTTTTGCCTCCGGAGACGACTTGTACCCCTTCGTCCCCTCTGTCCGGCATCCCACTAAATCCGAGACCCGTTTGCTGGGTACGGTTGTCCTGGCAACGCTGAACAACGGTTACAAACCTCAGCTGACCGTGGACACACGAGGAGACCAGTTGGACCAGGACCAGACGACCCCCACGGGGGATGACTCGGGTTCTGGCGGCTGTGGACTGACCCTGGGGAACTTACTGTCAAACTTGGAGTTGGACTCCTCCGGCTGGCCCAACATGATGGGATTAGAGTGCACCGGAGGTAACTTGAGCGACCCTGAAGATCGCCCCCCAGTGGTGGATTTACAAGGTGCAACCGTGGTGGAGGTCTCGCTGACTGGTGGGTACATCCCACAAATTTGCATTCCCAGCAGCGGGCAGGAGGTAGAATAATCATGTTTGTTCCTTCTGCATTGCTTTGGACAATATTGCGGTTGCCCAATTCAAATCTGAAATATGGGAGTGGCAAATTTTCTTAAAAAAAATTGTTTGCCAAAAATTATTATTAATATACCGAGTGTAATGTTTTGTACTATATCCTAATAATTGTAAGCAAGCACTATTTTACAGTATCCAACTATAAAAGGATATCAAACAAAAAATATACAGAATGTACAAAATTATATTTTTCTTCAAAATCCTATAAATTTGAATTTTGCAGCAAAAAGTCCCTAAAATTGTCATTTAGTATTTTTTTTTTACAATTTTCAATTTATCAAGAGGATGGACTCAATATGGCCTTCTAAATTGAGTTCTTTTTTAATTATATATTTTAAAATTTTGTACAATTAGCATAACATCTTGTCCAAGCTTGGTAGTAATGTGTAGTTTAACTTAACACTTTTTTTTGCAACTTCCTGAGGGCTGTCTCACTTCCTCAATACCACCCTACCACTACTACACACACACACACACACACACACACCTACCCCAAAGTAAAACATTACTGGTAAAAAAGGGAGATGCTTTGTGGGAATTGAGGGGAAAGTCCCACAATGCATCTCGTTATCGGTCGTGATGCCTGAGAGGAGGATGCTCGGAAATCGTGCTGAGGACAACATCAGTGTAGCTCAACTCTAAAACACAACTGGGTATGATCAGACAGCACAGATAAGGTTGACGGACGGACGGCGTTTGTGTGTATTGTCGTGGTTCCATTGTGCGGCACGCCACCGCACTGAACTTCCTCCCATCAAGTGCGACTTTGACTCGCATGAGAATAAAGAAAAACTAAAAACATGACACATCACCACGCTGATCTCATGGAGGATGATAAGAAAGTAGCACGAAGATAAAGATGGAGGATCTCTTCTTCAGACTTTTGGTAAGTACATTTTGTGGTTTTTCTGACTCGTATTTCAAACGTTTTGTGTTTTTTTTGTGAAAGGTGGTGGTGGTGGTCTTTGATATGAACATGTGACTCACATTGTCGGTTCCTGATGACGCATGGCGGCAATTCCCACGATATGGTCCTGGCTCTTCGCCGTGTCGCTTGTGCTGCTGCGATTAGGCACAGGTGAGCCACAAAGTTATTGAAAGAAACAAGTATGGTCTGAAAGGAAGGTCAAAAAGAAGGTGTGGAAGGCAACCTTCAGTTATTGTCCAATTTTTCTCAGGTGAGTCGTCTTCTTGCGTGATCTGGTCCAGCGCTAGACCGGTGGTCCAACGCGGTTCCAGCCTGAAGGTGTACTGCACGTTTCGCTGCGGGTGTGGCCGCTCCATGTACAGCGGGCACCCGCCCAGCCTGCAGCGCCACACGGTGGTCAACCACAGTACCACTTACATCCAAGTGGAGAACATCACCAAGGACCAGACCTTCAGTTGCTTGTGCACGTGCCTGGACCTCGACCCCTGCGGACTTGACATCTCGGCTGGTTGTGAGTGAGGACCTGGAGCTGGTTGTCATCTCCCAAAAAAAAAAAAACTTTTTTTTTTTGCAGACCCACCAGAGACACCACGGAACATTTGCTGCAACTACACAGTGCTGAGCGAGCAGATGGGTGAGATGTTTTGTTCCTGGGAAAAAGGCTGTGAAACACACCTGAGAGACACTTCAGAACTGTGGTTAGTAAGAGGGGGGGGGGGGCAGAGCAAGTGAGTGCATGACCTTTAAGAATTCAAAAAGTTTACAAAATTGTGTGTGTGCAGGGTGAGCAGTGATTCAAAGTCTTGGCGTCCAATCAAAATCAAAGGATCTGACCCCCCATCGGCTAGATTTGCCCTGCCCGATGAAGTCCGGTTCATCTCGGTGCAAGTCACCACCCACAATGCACTGGGGTCGGCCATGTCGCTCCCCGCCAACTACACCCTCAGCAACATCGGTACCTTTAGCGTTTTTGTCTTTGTGTGACTCTTGTGGTGCATGTTTAAGTTGTGTTCTTATGAACAGTGACCCCTGCCGCTCCGGTCCTCGGAGTACACCGGTGCTCCTCTAGGGGCTGCACCATTAGGATTCGGCAACCCGTGAAGACCCAACACCTGGAGGTCCAGTACGCTACGGAAACGGGACTGTGGACTACCGATCCAAATTCAGTACGAGTCTTTGTTCCTCACAATATTTCCAATCAGAAATGCTAACATGCTAACCGTTGCTAAAGCAGAACATGCCCGTGGCTTTGGATCAGTTCTTCTCCATCTCATCTCTGGAGCCCTACCAGTGGTACCAGTTTAGAGCCAGGACCAAATTCAAAACAGGATTGTGGAGTAGCTGGAGCAATGTCACCTCCAGTTGGACTCAGGAGGAAGGTCTGAAATAATTCTACGCTAAAATTGTCAAATCAAGGCTTTCTCTCAAAGCAAACGTGGTTTGTGGTCTGGTAGCACCTGCCAAGGAGCTGGACGTGTGGTACACTCGACATCCTTTCGACTTCGACTCCATCAGGCTCTACTGGAAGGTAAACATTCAAATATGAGTGTGTCGTATCATCTCCTGAGCGTCACTTTCTGTTTCACTTTGACATTTAAAGGTCAATTTTGACCACGACTCGCACAGCAGACGTAGACACGCACGTTCACACACTTTGCATCGTCATATTCAAACAAAGCGAAGGCGAGCTGACGCTTTCACTTCACTGGAAATGAGAAGTTTAAGAGAAATGATCGAGTGAAAGACGTGAAATGCTGCAATGGTTTCTTTAGCATTTGAGTTTAGCGTTAGCTAAAACTTTAGTTGTTGCTCTTTCCACTGTCATGTTTTTTGACTTTCTAGCCAATGACCGTGAGCCATGCCAGGGGGAAGATTCTGGCCTACTCGGTGTCGGTACACGACTCCCAGTCTGTACTGGTGTTCACGTCCAACCTCAGTGCAAATGCCACCAACACTTCCGTAAAGTTTTGTGCCGAGTGTCACGTGACGGTGAGCGCCCTCAACTCCAAAGGAATGTCCCCGCCGGCCAAAATCCTCGCCTATCGTGCCAAAGGTATTTAACTTTTTTTTTTAATTATTATTATTGTTTACAATTTAAACCATTCAGTTTTACAAAAATCTTTTTTTGAAAATCACACCAATATTTTTACCAGTAATTTATTAGCATTTTCAAAAAGAAAATTCCCCAAACACACTTTGGTTTTTCCATTTAGCATCAGCTCATTTGGATGTTGAAGTGAAAGCACATGAGCGCGGTGCCACCCTCTGGTGGAGACAACCAGAAATAGCAGCGTCCTACGTGGTGGAGTGGTACCTAGAAGGGTTGAAGATGCATGAGCTGCAATGGCTCAGACTGGCAGGAGAAGATCATCATGCGGTCATCACAGGTCTTGAAATGACGTCCTGCTTCAGAAGTTCTTCTCGATGTTCTCGCTCACTCTCTCAATGTGTTTGCAAATTGTTTTTGCTCACGTTTTTTTTTCATGGACAGGTTTGAATGCATCCGAGTGTTACGAAGGGGCCGTTTACGTTCTCTACACTGACGGCTCAATGACCTGGAGAACGTTTAGACTCATCAACACCAGCCAATCAGGTGACCATTCGAGATGAATCCTCCTCTGAGGCCATGTGCCAAATTGAAGTCTTTAGCCATTTGAATCGTTCCAGATAATTTCAATCGCCTCTTTTGCAGTACCTAAAGTCGGCCCGTCGGTTAAATGGGAAGCAGATGCCACTCGAGTGACTTTGACGTGGGCGGAGCTTCCAAGGGCTCAACGTAGCGGGTGCATCACTCAGTACACCATCTACCTAGAAGACAGCCGTGGACATGTGCAGCAATGTAACAACCAAATATATCTCCATGGAGTTGATGCCATCGACTGTAACTGCCATTGCTGTTTTTTTTTTTCGTACAAGACTTTGTTCAACCCACCAAGCGGACGTTTGTGTTGGAGGACCTGCCGGTGGGTCCCCACAACCTGTGGATGACCGCTTGGACTTCTCAGGGAGAAGGTCCGGCTTCTCTAAAAATCCAAATCAACATCCAAGGTGAGCACATGTCTACTCGAGTTTGATGCTCACAAAAGCTCTAAAGACTTAACGGAAATGTGGTTCACAGCTGTCGAGGGGGTCCGGGTGTTCCTCTTGGTTTTGTGCTTGCTGTTGTCCGTGCCGGTGCCGCTGCTGCTGTGCTTGTGTCAAATCGGAGCCGTGAAGAAGAGGTTCATAACATCCCGCAGTAGTCCAGAAGTTTGTTTGCCTTCCTTGACCCGATGGTGTTCTCTTTGTAGGGCGTGGCTACTTTTCCAGTGCTTCATGCTTCAAGTGGTGCCAGATCCTGCAAACAGCAAATGGGCAAAAGAATACGACCAGGGGAAGGTGATGACTTTTAAAGAAGACCTTAATAACCTGATTTAATTAAAAAGTTGCCTTCGTTGGTTATGGTTCAGGGTAAAATCCACGCTCAGCAAAGTCAGACCGTTCCGACGGAGGAGGAGGAGGAGCCAATCGTCGTCATCGTCAAAGATCCAGAAGAACTGTCCAATCATAACATAGAGGAGCTGGACTCCTTACCGACCAGCCCTTCCACACCCGGGGAGCCCTTCCCCACATACATCAAGAGTTACTCCCACAAGTCGGATGGCTCGGAGCAGACTCAGACCTCGCTCAATACCGAGACTGAACAGGAGGCACAGTTTTCGGAGGAAGAAGAAGATGGACTATATAAAACGGAGGAGGAGCTGCCGACCGTTGGAAAGTTGACCCTGGATTTAGTCAGGATTGACTGGAGCCTCTCTGAGAACTGCTGATCACAAACCTGACTTGACTTTTTGAGACTTTTTTGTGGGTCCGCCTACCAAATTTCTGAAAACTAGCCAAAAAATGGTGCAAAAAATATGTTGTGATATTTTATTTTATCTACAAAATGACCATGTAGACAAACACAGTGAGACATCTTAACGTAATATTTGATACATTATGTACAATATCAAACTTTGTTCGACCTGTTCTGTGGAGAGAATAGCTGTCAAAAAGATGTATGCGTGATTAAAATGTATAAATAGATCAAATCAAGTACAACTTTCAGTCCTTCACTCCTTGTAAAAGTTCTTTCTCACTGAACCTTCTTATCCTTATCGGCCACCACTTCTGAGAGGTCCTCAGGTTTGACCGCCTTCACCTGGGCCTCCATTTGGGTGACCCGTTGCTTCATGCGTGTCTGGCTGGAGGTGAATTCAGCCAGGAGTTTCGCAAACTTGGTCTGCATGGCTTCCAGGTTCTCCTGAAGCCTGCTCAGCTTCTCCTCCAGGTCCTTGGGGTCTGCCCCGGCATTAGCCACAGCCTCGTCAATCAGGTTGTCCTTCATCAAGATAGCCTTGCCCTTCTCTTCCAGGGCTTTCTTGGCATCTGGGTACTCGGTGAGCGCCTCCATCAAGTTGTCCTTGGAGAGGGCGAACAGGTCAGAGTAACCCACGCTTCGGATGTTGGCCGTTCTCCTGTTCCCGGCCTTACTGCCCTTGATGCCCAGGATGCTGATTTCCCCAAAGTATGCACCATCGCTGAGGACCACAAACTGCGTGACGCCGTCGTCGGCCACCACCGCCAGCTTGCCCTCCTTGATGATGTACATCTCCCGACCAATATCACCTTTCTTGCAGATGTAGTCCCCCGGACTGAAGACTTGAGGCTCCAGCTTGAGCACCAACTCGATAAGGAGTCCCGCCTCGCAGTCCTGGAAGATGCGCACCTTCTTCAGTGTGTCAAGATGGACGTTGATAGCGATTTCAGCCTTGAGCTTGTCCGGCAGGTTCTTCAGAACTTCCTTCTCATCGCAAGTCTTTTTCTCCGTCCACAGGTAGTCGAACCACTTGATCACCCGGGCCTCCAGCTCTTTGGTAACCTTACGGAACTGCATGTACTGCTTGATGGAGTCGATCTTGGCCTGGAACTCAGCGCGGGAGGCGTTCATGTTGGAGATCATGGCACCGACGTTTCCGACGATACTGGCGAAGATCAGCACACCGGTGAGGAAATCAGCGATGACAAAGAGGTATTCCACGTCTCTCACCGGCGCGGGCGTCTCGCCGATGGTGGTGAGGGTCAGGGTGGACCAGTAGAGGGAGTAGATATACTTCCTGGCCAGGCGGCCATGTTCCGGGTGACTGATGTTGGGGTATACCCAAGTGTCTGTGCCGAAACCAATCGTCTTGGAGATAGCGAAGAACATGCAGGCGTTCCAATGGATGATGACCAGGATATAGAGCACGAGGTTGCTAATACGAAACATGTTGGGGAAGCTGGTTCTGGTTTCAGTCCTCTCAAAGAACTCAAAAAGCCTGGAAATCTTGCAGAGGCGGTTGAATCGGAACTCTGGGTTGTTGAATCCGAATTTTAAGAAGAGCAGATCGGTGGGGATCATGGAAATCATGTCGTACTTGAACTGCGACGTCGTCCTGTATTTGGCTCGCAGCTTCGCAGCGTCCTTCACCAGCAGACCTTGTTCCAGGTAGCCTGAGGAATGGCACGAGTAAATAAACGATGGTTCTGATTGGCTACCAGGTGAAGACCTGGCCAAGGAACTGACCTGTTCTTGACCGGACAAACGTGTCTGTGAAGTAGATGAAGTCTGCGGTGTAGTCTAAGAAGATCCAAAGTTTTGTAAACCGGTCCTGCAGTTCGTTGAAACAGGCTCTGGTGGAACAGATGAAAACATTTGAAGACTTTTCAGTTTCACGTCAAATGTTAAGCCAAGAAGAATACCTGGTGACAATCATTATCAGGTTGTAGAAGACTGGACCAGCGATGACTGTCAGCCATTTGTAGTACATGTCTGTAGCCGGGTCCATAATCCAGATCTCCTTCCTGAAATAAAAAAAAAACATATTTTATTGTCGAAGAATCCAGGAATCAGATCAATGTTTCCGCAATTCAGTGACCCCGACGTATTGGACAATACTTACGGGGGCTCCTCTTTCTTCTTGTCGTCTTTCTTATCATCTTTTTTCTCATCCTTCTTCTCATCTTTTTTCTCATCCTTCTTCTCATCCTTTTTCTCATCCTTCTTCTCATCCTTTTTGTCATCCTGGTCTTTTTTAATCTCCTCTTTCTTGTCTTCCTTTTTGCTAAAGGATACAATCTTGGGCTTTGAATTCTCTTCATCACAAATGTCTATAAGGGACTAACAAAGGGATACCAGACTACACCAGGAGGTGAGGGAGGGAGGTCTAGAAATATCCTGGCAGTTTCTTTTTTATTCTTGTCTTCCTTTATGCTATTGGTCACAAACTCTAACTGTGAATCAGGGATTGAGGGGTTGACTAGGTCTAGAAGGACTACTGAAAGAATTCCGGACAACACCAAAAGGAGCAAGTCTGGTGCAGGTCTGGAACTATCTTGTTAGGTTTGGTAGGACTCCTAGCCTTAAAGCAGATCCATCACAAATCCAAACAGAGATTCTTCTTGGAACTGTACCTTTGGTTGGGTGTAAGGAATGGAAGGGATGTCGCTACCAAGGTAGGCTAGCTTTCTACCAAGTCTATAAACTTACTCATCTGTGTTGTTGCAGTTATTCATGTTGTAAGTAGCTAGCGGCCACTTATTGCCAAGACTTTGGAAACAAACAACGTAGGGTAGTCAAGCCCCCTTATTTGATGATCGCCGTTATTCAAATTACTTCTACTCACTTCTTCCGGTGCATTGTGCCGTTGCGGTCTAAGGACTGGCCGTCGCTTTTGCAGCCAGACACTTCTTTGAGATCAGGGCCTCGGAAACGCTCCAGGAAGGAGTCGTGCCTTTGCGGTACTTCAGGGTTCATCCTGTTGAAGGCCCAGTTGCGCAGCATGTAGAAGAAGTAAGAGAGCCTAGACATGGTCAGAGAGAGAACAGAGACAACGACGACGTGACACCCATCTAGGCTACTGAGGGAAGGAGTGGTCAGATCATATAAGATTGAAGTTTACCTGGCCATTGCGCCTGTACCAGTAAAAAGTGTCCTGTTGGATTTTGAAGATAGTGCCCTCTCGGAATTGTTACTGGAAGACAACGTCCACAGAACTTGAGCCACAAAGTCAAACATCAAATGTTTTTCACTTTCACAGATCATAAATAGTAGTCTGCAAGTGTTCAAGAAACCTTTAGAGGGGCCTTCAGACCTTCTTAAACCTTCAAACGAACCTGCTGTCTCCATTTTCAATGACGGCCAGCTCCTCATCAGATGTGTGACTGGACAAGGGACGTCTGGTCAGGGAGGAGATTTCGCTGTTGACTTTTGCCATGGTGACGTGTCGGGCCTTACTGGCCTGAGAAGAAACAAAACTTTTTGGATAGAAGTTTTGGAAAAAAGTTTCAGTCTATTGAGATACAATAGAAAACCAGAGCAGATTGTTTTTGTTTTTCTAAACATTCCTGCGACATTCAAAGAATTGCATTCCAGGGCCTGTTCCTTTCTTCTCACAGCTTCAATTGTGTTTGCTTCCAACGTATACGAACCCGACAGACACTTTTCCACTGCGTCTGTGTATATACATACGACCTCTAAAAATACCCCCTCTTTATGTCTTTACCGCTAAACAGGATGATCGTGCTCGCTATGTGTGTACGGTCAGCCCTGATTTTAAAATAACTGCCTCTTACAGGTCTGCGTTGGACCTGCTGGCAGCATGGCTGTGTGAATATATAGCCCGGCTAAGTCCATTAGGCAGAGCGCTTTGGAAACACATAGTTAAGGACTTCATTCTTCACCTTTGAGAAGGCTCAGTCTGGACCATTTCTTTTAAAAAAGCTTTGCTAGCTAGCGGTTGCGATCTTTGGGGAAATCGCTAGTGAAGTTAGCACGATAATGGTCATATCATAATAACTCAGATAAATAGCAAGATATAGTTAGTCATGGTTAACACAAAAGTACATTTAAACATGAGTTAAATATCACTATTAATTGGGTTTTTCTCTTGCTGCTGTGAAGTAGTCAACATCTGCTTTGTTTTGTCGCTGTCATCTTAGCAAAGATTTAAACTCGCTTGCTAATGTCAGTGGTTGTAGCACATGTAGGCACGTGTAGCTTAGCGCTAATGCCAGGGAGTTAAAAAGCACAGTACACCCCCTCCGGCCTCACTACATTAAACGAAACTGACAGTTTACCTTTAGCCACCGCGGCTAATGGTAAACTTGGCTAGCATTACATCATCAGACATAACAACAGACGTGCTGGAGATGTATTGATTATTTTGTGTGAATTTAATTTCAGTAAATAGATTCAATTTGACTATGTACAGTGAATATCAACACTGTGTTAAATTAATTATGAACAATTCAAAATAGCAGTCAATGTTGTTTATTTTGAGAACAGCTTTTCATTTACAATGATGACATGGCTGCAGTTAGCACATAATGTTATATAATAATCATGGCCAATGTTTTGAAATGTATTTACCTTGATCTCATTTTTTTAAATACGAAAGAAACCTGCCATTGGAACATGATGCCTAGAGTACTCACACTTTGTACTCAAATAGAACTCATCGTACTCATTCAACTTTGGTACTAAGAATAAATAAGTACAAACTGTGAAAGGTACACAAGTCAAAATTAAAAATTTATTTTTATTGGCGTATTTTGTTTACAGTACAGTGAAGGGTGTAGCTTCATTTTTGTCCAATTATAAAAGTGCTTTGCTGGCACAAAATTGGCAATAATTAAATACATTTTAAAAAATCTGCCAGTTTTAAATGAGCTAATGTCGGTGGATTAAATCGACTTAATCTGTACTGGTATTTGTGTTCAAATGTAGGGGAAAATTAAAAAAGTGTTTACAAAACAATTATTGGTATAGTTTGTATTTCTACTTGTTATGATTTGAGTATGACACGACCTACCACTGAATGTAACTAAGGACTGAAACTTATAAATTCATAGTTACTGTTAGCATTGTGTTGACAGAATGATCTGGTAATATAATAATGCTCTTATTTGGTTTGTGGGAGATTAGCAGCACTGTAGTGTAAAGACCCGCTAAGAGGCTTGAGGCTTTCTATTTATCGGGACAACCTCACCCCGGGCAGGGACAACCCAATATCCCGTCTGAAATGATATGAGAAGATTTAGCTCTGTTTTGATTTTCATGATGTATAGTGTATTATACAATGGGAGTTTAATTATTTTATTGTATTGTATTCTATTGTACTGATTAAATTTAATTGAGACTGTAAAATGAGGGTAGCTTTGCTAATAGACACACTCTATTCCAGTAAACAAATTATTATTTATGTAAAAAAAAAGATAATATTATAAAGATATTTGTATAAATTATTTTGATAAATAAATGAACAAATAATCATAAAAACAAATAAACAAAAATAAATAAATGAATGAATAAATAAATAAAAATAATAAATAAACAAATAAATAAATGAATAATTAAATGAATAAATAAATAGACAAATAAATAAATAAATAACAAAATAAATAAATAAATAAATAAATAACTAAATAAATGTATCCATTTTTGTTTGTTTGTTGAATGTGGCACCTACCTGATCATACATGTAAGTCCGCTACATTAGAAGAGACCCCAATGAGACCACCACCGTCCGCATCCATCCTTCCTCGAACCACCGTCTTCCCCTCACGTGTACGCCAAATTTTAGACCAATAAATAATTCCCCATGGCTCGCTCCTCCGTCTACGAGATCTAAAAACGTGCACGCCGCCTGGACAGCCAGACGAGCGGGCTGTGAGGATGAGGATGAAGAGGAGAGGTTCAGCTGGCAGATCAGATCAGGAAAGAGGGAGGAGTCATCCGTCCAGGCTATGAGATGATTTAGACCCCCAGTAAAAACACAATATAATCAGTCAATTTAGTCTCTCATTATGACTCAATTTTCCTTCTCGTAAAAAGATTTTGAGTTTTTTTGTCCTTGGAATTTTAAAACTTTATTTACGTTGACAACCTATTGTCATAATATGGCTACAAGAACCATTTTGTGTAATATTTTGATTTTATATTTGAACATCTCTGGTCCATTTGGCCCAGTCGAACAATTACTATCATAACGAGCAACTCATTAGCATATCAGTGTCCCGCCCAGCTCACTCATCACCCCCGTGAGGTTAAAAAAGAATCCCTTGGCAATAAACAGAGGCCGGCCTCTAATCCTGCTTTAGTGTGGAGAATCTATTTCAGCCATTTAAAGCCCCCTGATACTCGCTTGGTCAACTTTTCCGTTCAATATTCTCAGTTTTTATGCCAACATATCGTCCAACTATGAAATTAAACTTTTTGTACATATTGTTCCATTCACTCTATTACGGAAACAAACACGACTATGGAAAATTCAGTTTCAGTACCTTCGAAATACATCACAAAAAAAACCCACAGACATGGAGGAGTCATTGTATTGATGAAGCAGCGTGGCTAATCTCATTTTAACTATTATGGCGACCGATTGGCCTCTCCCCTGTACCCTCAACCACCCTCTCCAAACCTCATTAGTTTTAGGCCTGCCTCCAGGTGCATGGAGATCCATTCAAAGCCTCTTTACTCATCATACCACGTGCTCATGACTGCTTTCTCAATGTGTTGCGGCAGCAACGGCGCACCCCCCCCTCCCCCAGATCCTCCCTGTGCCCGGTGCAATTACAGCCCCTCGGTTCCTTTTTGTTTCATTCATCAACTGTTTGACAATAGGCATAAAAAAATGTATAGAGAGGAGGTTGTATCACATTTTATTTTCAATCATCATGTCAAATGCTCCTGATTGGCAGAAGGGCCATCAACATGGACGCCAAAGCAGTCCTAATAATGACTGTGAGTCATTCCAATCACTGCTGACAAAAGTCAAGATTCATCCAGCCAGTCAATGGTGCGTAATCAGGCTACTTCAACGTAGAAATTAAAGCGTGGGCAAGGCCGGAGAATGGCAGTGATGATATAAATCAAACACTTTGAATCATGATTGAGGAAACAATAGCGTGCTCTAAAAGTGCTTCCATGTATGAAGTCTTTGTTTTTGTTGTGGAAATAACCTTTGCATCTGCTTATCAAAGTGGTGATGATTAGTGGTTATCTTTAGTGTGCTTTTTATTTCACTGGTATGTACTATTAGTCATTACGGTGGTCAATAAAGTTGGTTTAGTGTAAATAAACCTTCTTCCCAAATAGACAATAACCAGATGACCCCATTGAGTTTTTTTTTTTTTAATTCTATGATGGCAAATACGAGAGTGCATCAATGAGATTCATTGAACAAGGTTTGTCTAAGTGTTATCAATTGAGTGTAAATATTTAACCACGATTGTAGTTTCATTTTCCGTTTATCATTAACAACAATGATTCACTGCCCTTCCGAATCTGTTGTCTTAGAAGTACGTCAGATATTGTGCAGGCATGAAATCCTCTTCTCCCGCAATGTGTTGAGAAAATATATATTTTCCTGACTTGTTTTGGACATTTTTAGAGCATGTTCTCATGTCAAGACACTTATTATAGGTCAGTTTAGTGGTTTGGGGTTTTTGTTGCTATAGATATTGCATAGCAAAACAGTGCAACATGAAACCACCACTTAGGTTATTGCTGCTTTATGCGATGGTGTTTGACTTTTGCCCCCCCGTCCTAAAAAAGTGTGAAAAAAGATTTTGTTTTGATGACTACTTTTCCAGAATTTGGCAAATTCACTTGACATGCCTGCACAGGCAAATGACATCAAGGAATGTGATTTTACTAAAACAATAATATAATTTATAATAATAATAATTTATAATAATAATAATATTTTTTTACAGATTTCTTTGAGGAATTTTTGAATTAAAAGTATGAATCCTTAAGAATTACGTTCACGTTTAAATATTTTTGTTTAAACAAGAAATTGTTACCTGATTGTACTGATAATAGATAAAACAAGTTGCTTTTATTTCTTTTAATAAATAACAGTTTTTTAAATTTCTTTTAAATAGTGTAAACAATGAATCTTTTCATTGATAAAAGAAATAGTTTTATATAATTCGTTTTACATAATTCAACTATACGTTTGTCCCACGCGTGCCCTTGAGCCACTCCAAAGCTGCAGGGGGCAGCACCCGCAAGTCCACGTCACAGTGAACGTTTCGTTTGCACCTTTGAAACGTCACCCCTGCAATAGAAGAAGAAAGCCCTGTAGCCAGAGAGGAGAGGCTAATGTACGTCCACAACTGTACGCTTAGCAGCACACACCGCGACGACGGCTATGATTGACAGAGTCCGGGGAACTTTCCACGGGCAGGTCCTCACTCTCGCACGGTTGTCCCAGCTGAAGTGAAAAAAGAGAAGAACGTAGAGCTGTCTCGGCTACTGGGAGGCATGGCGGTGGGCCAGAACGAGCGAGCCCGCTGGACTTCTCGCCATTTTTCGTACAGGAGAACGCTGCCGTATCTGGGACTCTTGAGGATATTATTTATTGCTTTTATCCACATGGCACGGGCGAATAGACAAGGTTTGTATCAAAAAAAGGGGGGGCGGCGGGGTTGCGAAGCTCAAGTGAGCTAGCGTAACTTCCGTGGACGTTTTTAAAAATCATTATTAAGGCAAGGAGTTCAATCAATGCTGACTTTTCCGTTTAGCGTAATGACGTCAGCAACCTGTTTTCAATGTTGGTTGACGTGACGCGACGACACGCTTGTGGCATTTAATAGCTGAGCTGGTTAGCATCGCGATGCTACCTCCAGGGTAAGTCAGGTGGCCCGGGTTAAAGTTTGTAAACGTGGCCCGGCTTGGATACTGTGCTAGAGAAGTGAAGGCAGAAATGACAGCCGTGTCGTCATATCTGCTCCCCGTATCGGGTGTCTGGACTTTTGGCAGGTCATGGTGATCCACAACCAGTGGACAGCTGCCCCCTGTCAGGGCGAGCCCCCCGCCGCTACTTTGCTGCAACTTTTGTTTACCAGCAAACTTCACAAAAAGACACTGACGTTGTGATGTGACTTAAAGAGTAAAGAAAAACGTCAGTTTCACTTTGTGAAAGGCTGGAGTACACTTAGATGCTTTCTCTTCATAGTAATTTTATTTTAGAACCACAAAGACGAGCGTGTACAAAACGTGTCGTGTTTTAGCAAAGCCAAGAAAATGTTTTTGTTTTGACTGACTTTAGTTTACACGACGTGTGACGTGTCACAGACGCCTCCTTTGAAATGAAAGTTTTGGTTGTATTGCATAAAATTACAGTATTTAAGATTCAAATTTTTCTGTAGGTAACTTTGGTAATCAAAAATTACAAGTCTTACTAAGTTGAGATGTGTTTTCCACCAATTTTGGAATACAATTTTAGGGTCATTAAATTCAAGAAGGTCCACTATTTGTTTTCTGTACAAGTTTGACGCCACAAACTTTCATTTCTCAAAATGTTGGTCCGCTTTTGAATTGTACAACTTAAGTAGAACTATGTTTGACTTATGTTCAAGTTTGCAAAAGTTATGACATATCAAACACCAGAGATTTGTGTGGCTTAAGTTGTATTCTTCCTGAGATTTTGTTGAATTTAGAATTGAATAACGGCGTAATTAAAGGTGAAACAGATTTTTCTCAGTTGTAAAGATGAACAATGTAAATCTGTCAAATATTTTGCTTCTAATTCTAGTACCAAAAATAAGTTATTGAATTTATCGTGTATATATTTTAAACTGATTGGTCGATTGTAATTTTATCCTGCCAAATATCGAAATCGGGATCGTCCTTAAATAAATTGGTGGGACACTACTAGAACTCAATTTTTTGGGCAAAATGACAAACTTAATTTCCAATTCTGTAACTTGTGGCTGTTATATCGAGCCCCAATTGTCTTGTACTGCAAGGTACTGACCCTTTTTTGACTTGCGCAATGCCACTGACAATAAGCAACATTTTTTTTTTTAAAGAAAGGTCTTGCGTAAGTCAAAATGTGCTGAAACACATTGTCTGCGGCACAAGCTCAAATAAGCGTGAGGTATCTGTTTCTCATAAGCTAATGGAGCTGTGATATGTTTGCACAGAGGGGATTATTTTCAGCCGCGTTAAGCCGCTTTAATTGACAGTTCGCGCTCTCGCCTTCACGTGTTGATTCGATATATCCGTTGTGTGTCAGCGTTTGCCTCCGACGATAATAACCACGATCTGCTTTTGTTGGGACGAAAACGCCAACACGCGATCTCATTTCGACGGGTGTCGGGTGATGCGGGCGAAAAGCCTCGTAAATCCCGAACGGCATGGCGTTTATCTACGCTTCACTTAGAAATAACCCCGGCATCAAACGTCGGCGCTGTCTGTCAAGGTAATTGTGCGCAACGCTTATCTAAATGGTTCATAATGTTGTTTTCGAATTGCAACTATTGACGAAACTATTTGTTAAGTCAAACACTTGCAGGGATTTATGCCAAATAACAAACCGATGTTCTCTGTCAAGTTGAGCAAAACGAACCCAAATTAAGGACAGAATGAAAATTCCCTCGCCGTGTGAGCGTTTTTTTTATCCTTAGTCACAATCATAACGTAACAGGAACGAAAGAATAATAAATATTGCAGCAAAGGGGAGGAAGAAAAGGGGAACAATAAGAATACACAGTATTACAAAAAATGTCTCGCACAGATATTAGACAGGAAACAAAAATGTTCTTGGAAGATATTTTGTAGGAAACAAAAATGTTCTTGGAAGATATTTTGTCATGTTCATCTGCGATGCTGATGTGCCATTTTTTTTTCTTCTTCCCCACAGCGTTCATTCAGTGTGACACAGTACTTGAAGTTCTAAATTTCGGTGATGGAGAAGCTTTACCGGTAAGCCGTCACATAATGCACCATGAATTGATTGCTAATTAAGTTGAGAAAGGATCAAAAGCTGCATTAAGACTGCGAGGCAGACATGCTCACCACTAGTCCACCGTGCTGCCCATAAAGTTGAGATCTCCGCTGATGTCATTTTACTGACTTGCACCCGTCTTTTTGCAGGCCGACTCCGACATCGATTATGATTTATATCAACAAAGGTACGTATAAATGTGCGCCGCCACATAACATATTTGGAACTTTGTAAAGTAGCGATTTGACGCGACACTGTGTGTTTAGTCTCGTGGGCACGAGCAAGGAGACTTGACTGTACACAGTGTTCTGATCCGTTATGGGTTATCTTCTTCTCAGTGTGGGAGAGGAAAAGGTTTTTTTTTTTCTCTCTCTCTCTCCTTGAAGGGAAAGAAAAGATCTCTCACACCGAGGTGCTTGTTAATCATTATCTGCTATGCTGCGGGGCGTGCCCTCCACTAGGAAGATTGTTGTCTGTGTGGGCTGCTTGTCTTGTCGCCAGCCCAACTTAAGAATTTACAACATATTTCGACGGAATATGGGTTGAAGGACAAGTTGAATTTTCTTTCACTGATTCATTGAGTCACATCCGGAACAGCATTGCTAAGGCGCTATTCAAGTGTTTTCATGGCTGTTGACCTGAAGCGTTTTGCAAATAGTCTATGGAGAGAATGAGCAGATGTGGATGGAAGCAAAGGATTGTGGTCTTTTTAATTTTTTTTATTGTCTGCTCGAACGGAAGCTAGGCAAGGTGCAAGCTCAAAGGGCACAAAAGCAACCACAAAATTATGTTCCAAGGCTCAGTCGCAACAAACCCATTTAACCTTGCCAGAGGCCTGTGCCCCTCCCTTGAGCTGCATTCTAGTAACCCAGTTAACCTGCAGATCATAGTCCTCCTGAAATGCTCCCCCTTCCTCAACTCCATCGCCCCTCCTTTGAGCCCTGGCTTCTCCGATTACTCGGCGGCACCGTGGTGGCACTTTGTCACGTCAGAACCCGATTGAGATCACACACACTTGTCTCCGCGCACTGCCAATGTGTTTTTGCGTGCGTGCGCCTCCGGAGGTGGAACGCCATCCCATCCCTCGGGAGCGCCGTCAATGGAGAACGCCGCCCCAGTCATTGTCTGCTGCGAGTAAATGAAACCGATCCGAGTTTGATTGTCTTGGCAGGAGTGCGAAGCTGCTGGTTTCCATTGAAGAATGATTTGACATTTTAAATCAGGCTACCTAATTAAAATGATTCAGACGCATCTTTCCTTGCTCGGCCTTTAAGCGCGAGTGATTTTTTTATGCTTTGCCGGTTTCACGAGCTAGGATTAGGCAAAAGACAGACAACCAATGTCCTGGTACTTTAGGGCCGCCTGCCGGAACCCCCCGGAGCCATGTCTGAAACCTACTCCCAATCTTTGGAGGCGGGGCTGCCAGGCTTGTCCACCGAAAATGAGGTTGGTGTCTACCAAAATCTAAATGGCCATCTTCCAGAACATCTAGCGCAAAAAAAGTTGAGAGGCGCAAGTGTACTGGAAAGTTGACTTTGAAATCGCTACACTTGTCTAATCCTCGCTACATTGTTACGCCTCAGTTTCTCCTTTTGGATGAAGTCTAACGACTCTATCATGACTATCCCCCTTCTTTGATTAGCCAAAATGGCCGTACAGCTTGTTGTTTTAGCAGCCTGTTGTTAAAAAAAATAAAAAATAATAAAAATGAAGCGACAATGCAATGGAATGTGCCACACCTCCATTGATCCCATATTGGTGCCTATGATGGCATTGTGCATCAAGAGAACTGTCGCCCAACAGGCTAGGCGAGTTATTGTACCCGCGTCCTCGACGACAGGTAAGCCGTATCCGTTGATTAGGGCGGCAGTGTTTAGAAAAGTCGGCGTGACTTTTATTTCCCGTGCGACGAAGGCCCCGTACGTTTTTTTTTTTCATTGATATGAATGGCTTGCTGTTCTCCCCCAATCTTTTCCCCGCTCCCGTCACATCTCTCTGTTCCCCAAAACAGCACAGCCCCGCACAGAGGCAGCTGCCGACCCATACGCTTTGAACCTCCAATGTTGGACTTTCACAAACAGTGAGTTTTCCACTCCCGTCGCATTCACGGTCACAATCGCCGGTCGGCTCGGGGACAATCAGTAGAAAACTTGGCCTGGCTTCACCTTTGCTCGGCATTGGCACGCCCTTCGTTGTTTGACAGCATGTCACCGAGTCATGCAAATGAGGTCAGTTGGCACGTTGGCCAGACCTGTCCCTTTTGTTTTAATAAACAGCAATTAAAGATGGATTCCAATACATGAAGTTCAGACAGCCGGGAAATAAGATGACCTTAAATGACTTCAATGACATGCCGCACCCGTTTCTCAACTCTAAATTACGTTGAAGCAAAACTATCTGATGGGAAACAAAATGAGACATTTTGTTTTTCACTGACTGGCAACAATGTATCCGTGTTTAATTTGCTCAGTCTAATCTTTGTTTTTCTAACATTGGCAGGCCTGTGGGGATGCCAAAAATGGAAAAAGTTTATTTACATAATCCTAGCCCAGAAGAAATTAGTTTGATATCAATATCAGCGACGACGGCGCATTTTCACGCCTCCTTTTTCCAGAACAGGGTGAGTACATTTTTTGTTACTTTTTTTTAATTACTATGTTGCTTCAAACAATGTAGCGTCTTTCTTTTCCGCTTCCGCCACAGATAATCCCGCCTGGAGGCAACACGTCATTTGATGTCGTGTTCCTCGCGCGAGTCGTCGGGAATGTAGAAAACACTTTATTTATTAATACGTCACATCACGGAACGTTTACATACCAGGTAACCAAAAATGTACACGGAAAGTTGCGAGTCTTTGATTTGACTTTGCTGATTCCCCCCCCCCCCCCAACTCTGAAGGTTTTTGGAGTGGGCATTCCAAACCCGTACAGGCTCCGCCCCTTCATTGGGGCTCGAGTCCCAGTAAACAGCAGCTTCTCGCCGCTAATAAACATCCACAATCCCTACAGTGAGCCACTCCAGGTAACCAAACTTGAGATTTTTAATTTTTAAATTTAGATATCAATTCCACGTTTATTAAAATGTGTTTGCTTGCTGTGTGCGCGGCCACCTGGAGGTGGTTGAGATGTATTCCAGTGGAGGGGATCTCCATCTCGAACTTCCCACAGGCCAACAGGGAGGCACGGGGAAATTATGGGTGCGTCATTTGCACGTTTTGTGGTTGGTATTTTTTTAAGTGGTTGTAGCGACGGCTAACGGTAGAGCGTGTTTGGGTAGCGAAACGGTTTTGATGCCAACTAACCTTCAAAAAGGCTTGCTTGGAATCGGTCTGCTCTGTTGCTACGCTCCAATTGAAAGTCACAAAACCTGTGGAGATGGTGAGCTTTTTGTGAGAATGTTTTTTTTTTACGCATAATCACCACGCTGTGCTCCCCCCCCCCCTCAGGAGATCCCGCCCTTTGAGACCAAGGGCGTGATGAGAGCCAGCTTCTCGTCCCGAGACGAGGACAACCACACGGCTTTCATTCGAATAAAAACCAACGCACCCAATGAAGATAAATTTATCGTCCTGCCTGTAGAGGTGGAGGTCACATCAGGTGCGCTGTCTTTTATTTTTATTTTTCGCACATGCACCGATCTTGAGAACCTCCATGTTTGACTTTGTGTGCAGCGCCTGGTATTTACGCCTCCACAGAGATGCTCCACTTTGGCACGTTGCGCTCACAAGGTACATGTTCGTGATATTTTTATTTTTTTCCCCCATCCATTCACGCCACCTTTTTTTTTTTTCCTCAGATCGGCCAAAACTGATGGCGTTGTACCTATTAAATTCGGGATCAAAAGACGTTCCCATCACAGTGGGTTGCCTTTTTTTTTTTTAATTTACCTTTGGAACGCACGTGTACGTGAAGATGCTTGACTGACCACGTGTCTTGTCGCACAGAGCATCCGCACAACGCCGCCCAACGACGCCATCACGATAGACTTTAAAGCTGTCACTCTCAGAGCGGGCGAGAGCAGATACACCAAAGTAGCAATTATTACCTTTGACGGTAAGTTTTTCTCTGCATATGCCAAGTATACGTTTTACTGAACAAATACTTTTGTACAAAATATTGACTCAACAAATAAAGAACGTTTCCCCTTGCTTGTTTTTTTTCTCCTTGCCCACGGCAGCCTCCAAGGCCAGGCGACCGTATCAGCTCTTTGGGAAAATCACCGTGAAAGCCAAGGAGAAGAGCTACGCCAAGTTAGAAATTCCCTACCAGGCCGACGTTTTGGAAGGGTAAGGTTTACTTTGGCCGTGTGCCGTGTGTGCCGTCGACTTAGTTTCTGTTCTTCTCTTCAGCTACCTGGGCTTCGACCACACAGCCACGTTGTTCCACATTCGCGACAGCCCCGTGGACCCGGTTGACCGGCCTATATTCCTCACAAACGCCTTCAACTCTGCCATCCGGATACATAACGTGACGCTGCCCGAAGAAGCCAAAACCATGTTCAGCGTGAGTCCCCAACAAAAGAGCAATTATGTGTCTGGGTCATATTGACACAGAGCAAGTTCAATATTTATTTTTTAACTAATCAATGAGTCGACTTGACCCACATCTGACTAACTAACTGACTTCACCCCCAACTTTCACTTCTAGATACAAAACTTCAGCGCACCCATCCTGGTCCCTTCACACGAGTCGCGCTACATCTTCTCATTATTGTTCCAACCGGTTCGGCCATCCATTCACATCGACAGCAACATGCTGCTCATCACCAACGCGTCAAAGTTTCACCTACCTATCAGGGCCTACACGGGCTTTCTGGAGGTACACGTCTCACATATTATTCCTGGATTATTAAAAATGGAGCCTCGTGTGGCTAATAAAGTGCTAATCAAAAGTGATATTTGTTTTCTGCCCCCCACCAGCCTCATGTGCTGCCGCCCAGCTTGAAGAAGAACATACTGGACTTTGGTGTTCGCAGCGCCACAGACACCAGCAGCATCATATTCGTGGCGGTCAACAGTAACCCTATAGAGGTGAAAGCTCGAACCAATTTTATTCACCGTGCGACTGATGGAATATTTGTATTCACGTCAAGGGTTGTTCAATCAAATATAAACAGTGATTCTGAACCCCCCTCAGTTGGAGATACGTTCCTGGCAGGTGACGGGCGACAGCCTCTCAGTGGAGCTGCTCAAGGCCGAGAAGGGAAACGCAACGTTGGCGTCCAGTCGTCTGAAGGACTTGCAGAACGTGACGGCGTCGCATTACGAAACGGTAAAGACTTAATTTAAAATACACAAATTTGCCTGTTGATGTCTAATGTTTTTGGCTCTTTAGGTCATAATAGCGTCTGGCTTTTACGCCGCCTTCCGCGTGACACTGGTGGCCAAGTCGCTGGAAGGCGCGTATGACGGGGCCATCCACATCACCACAGATTATGAGGTAAAGCGCCATCTTGCCACCTCAACTCAACCTGCTCACGCTTAACCCGTCATTTGTCCCCTCAGATATTAACCATTCCTGTGAAAGCTCTTATCGCCGTGGGGGAGTTAACCAGCTACCCCAGTCACCTTGTCCTGCCTCAGTCGTTTCCAGTAAGTAAAACGACTTTTAAATTTGATGAAGCTTTCATTTATTTTCTGGGATAACTCAAATGTTTTTATTTTTCTGTCGTAGGGCAAAATCGTACACCAGATTTTCAGTATCCGGAGCTCGTTCTCACAAAAAGTGAAGCTAGAGCAGATTCGCTCGCTGACCGAAGATATTCGCTTTTATTACAAGCGCCTGCGCAGCAACAAGGACGAGCTCGAGCCCAGGCGCAAATCCAAGGTTAGGCGTTATCGCTCTTTGAGTCGCTGTATTTGTTTTTATTTGCCCGTTCGTTTGCTACTTCCATCTTTAAAAAAATATTGTCCAACCTAACAGATCTCGCATGCCTCTTGTCAGGTCGCAAATATTTATTTTGATGCCAGTTTAGAGTGTGGCGATCACTGCTACGTGGGGCTGCCTTTTGTATTTAAAAGTAAGTGTTGTGACATCACAGCGCTCACAGCGGGACTCCTCAAAAAAATAATAATGACGTAACCTCTGGATTGACAGCTGAGTCAAAACCTCACGGGATGGCACTGCAGGAGGACATTTGGGACGCCGATGTGGATCTCCACCAGAAACTTCTCAGACGATGGAACGAGTTGAAAGAGCGCTCGGGCCACATGTGAGCCATTTAACTTTTTTGTCTTGCAAATTAGTGGCTCTGCGGGTGGACAGAACTATTTACAGAACACTTACGGAATGCATTTTTTTTTTTCCCTCCATTCTCTCACCAAATGAAGAGTTGAAGCCATGTTTGAAGTCAACACGGATCTCCAGAAAAATGTCCAGGCTAAAATTACAGCCCAGCTGACTTGGCCCTCGCTGATCAACTCGTCGCGGCACATAACGTTTCCGCTGACAAACACAAACAGCTCAACTGTACGTGCCCTGCAAACGCTTTCAGAAAATATCTTGAGGTCGTTTTAAATGTCTTCTTCCGCTGCTCGCGCGTCTTCAGGAAAGAGAGGTAAAGCTGCAGAATCCAGCCGACGTTCCCGTTTACGTTCAGATTCTCCCGCTGGCGCTACTGCCCAACCCCTCCATCTTTTCCGGAAAGTTAGCAGACAGGTGGGAAGTCACTCGCAACCTTTTACGGTTTTCCTCCGCTACCACTGGGTGGCACTCATCTGATACCCAGGATCATGTTTTTGATTAAAAGTTTTCATTCTGGTTGACGTGTCCACTGCAGCTTGCTTTGCGTCATACTCCTCGTCCGTGTTTTTCAGATGGCAACGAGAAAATCTGTCCAACATCAACATTGACACAAACACGATGGAGTTCCAAGTGCAAAGAAACCAAGTGAGTGCCTGTGAAGATAAGCTCACACCTTGACCCTGTTTTGTCTCAACTCAAGTTTCTGTCCGCTTGCCAGACGACTGCAGTAAAGAGCGTCAACGGGTTTGCCGAGGGTTCCAGTCGACCTTTCGTGTACAACCTGGTCCTGATGCCCGGGGAGGAGAAGTCGTTGAACATAAGATTCACGCCAGTCCGCAATCACAGCGTCTCCTCCTTGCTCATAGTCAGGTAAAGGTCTCATCTTGCAAAACACGAATCTCTCGACCTGATTGTGTTTCTAATCTCTCCTGTCTGGTTTTTCAGGAATAATCTGACTGTAATAGACACCATTGTCCTGCACGGCCACGGCGCCACCGAAAGCCTCAAAGTCGCAGGGAAGCCTCCAGGCCACGGCGGCTCGTTGAGGTTCAAGATGACGGAAGCGATACTGAGAGATTGCACAGACAGTGAGTACTAGCAAGTTGTGCAAAAAAGTACCGAATTACCACTCACCTCGAAATCCCCCGCTAACTGGGACTCTTGTTTGATTTCAGAGAAAAGAACAAGGGATCCAAGCTTCACGCTTAAGAAAACATTCCGCGTGGAGAACACGGGTCTGCTCCCCATCACCATCCGCTCGATGGAGGTCAACGGGGAAGCCTGCCAAGGATTCGGATTTAAAATCGTCAACTGTCAAGAGTTAATACTTCAACCCAACGCGTGGGAAGACCTCATCATATTGTGAGTGGTGCACCACTCGTAAGTTGCAAAAGATCTAAAATGTATCTATCTGATGTTGTCCTCCTCCTGCTAGATTTACACCAGACTTCACGGCGTCGCGGGTTATCCGCGAGCTCAAGCTGGTCACGTGCAGCGGCTCGGAGTTCATTTTTGTAATGAACGCCTCGCTGCCATACCACATGCTGGCGACGTGCGCCGAGACCCTACCCAGGCCCTCCTGGGAGATGGAGCTCTGCGTCGTCGTGGCCATCGTCATGAGGTGATGTCAGCACGCGCACTGTGGAAAAATCTCCTCGCGTCATTCATTCTTCATAATCGTCCCGCAGTTCAATGTTTCTCTTGGTGATCGGCACGGCCTACCTGGAGGCGCAGAGCATCTGGGAGCCCTTCAAGAGGCACGTAGCCGTCGAGCCCAGCTGTACCTTGGAGACGGGGAGGCCCTTTAATCTCAGGGACATCGTGCAGCTGCACAGTGATTCAAAGTGAGTGATAAAGGAAAAATGTGGATTAAGAACTTGTAATGTGCGACCACTTCCATGTTTTAGTCACACATCTCAGAACTCCAGGGGGTTATACGCGTCCACCAACGGAGCGACGCGCGGAGGCCGACACAGCAACAGCCGGACGTCGTCAGACTCCGACGTCCAAGACAAGCGGTCCAGGATTAGCTTGGGCCGCCCGTCTACGTCGATGCCAGCCTCTTCATCCGCGCATCTACCCAAAGGGGGGAGCGGAACCTCAGTCCAGGAAGGAGCTTCCCCATCTTCCGACTGTCAGCTGGCCAACCGCAAAGCTCGCAGCCCCAAACCAGAGCCAAGTTTAGCCGTGTCGGCGTCGCCGCCGCAAAGGAGCACCGCCACCTTTGACACGGAATACGCCAATCTGGTCAACACCATGGACACAGATCGCCAGCGCCCAGAGTCTCTCGTTGAAACGCTACAGGACCAGAGTTCTCAGTCACTTCTCAACAAAGGTGCTTTGTTTTGTGGTGTTTTTTTAGTTGGAATATTATGACATTAAAATCAGAGTCTGGTTGCAATTTTGTAATCGGGTGCTTTTGTTTTTCCAGCATTGGAATCTAAAGGGAAACTCCGGGGCAAAACAAAAGTGCAGCGAAAGAAAGAAGAGAAAGTGAAGAAATCAACAGTCAAAACGCCGGGCGATGAGTTAAAGGACAACTTGGCCGACAACGACGACAGCTCCTCCACCACCACGGAAACATCAAACCCAGACATGGAGACCAGTGTCAAAGAGGTTAAAAAAGTCTCCTTAGCACATTTTGAGCTTGCACAATGGTATCAATGAAACGCTTTCTCACCAGGAACCACTGAAAAAGAAAGGAAGGACAGGCAGTCAGCCAAAAGAAGAAAAAGAAGGTACAAGTTTCCTCGTCAAACAGAAACCCAAGAAGCATGGAGCTTCAAAAAAGGAGGTCCCAGTTGAAAAAGCCAGGTCGGTGTTGTATCGCTGGACGTACTGTTAACTGCTCGGAAGAGACCGAGAAACACATTGGAGGGAATCAAAGGTCATAAAAACAACTTGTATCGGCAGTTCCCTGGAGTTGCCGTACGTGCCGCCGCAGGAGAACAAACAGCGCAAATCCTCCACGTCCAAACCGCCCCAACCCGTCAGCAGTCCCCCTAAGACAAAACCGCCACAAAGTCCTCAACGTGAGTCCTCTCAGACTATGATCTCGTCTTATGTCATCATCTTCAACTCGTTTGCCCCCCCTCCACAGTTGAACCCAAGCAGGAGGACGGTCGATCTCAGCTGGTCAAACTGCTGTCCAACTCGGAGCTCGGGCACAGCAGCGGCTCCGAGGGCGAGAAGGAATTTGCAGCCCCTGAGTGGGACATCCCAATCTGCAAAAACAGCGTCCGTAAGTACCTCTTCGGAGCGCTCAACTTTTTTGGATGTTCTTAGAGACGTTTAAACGAGCGGCGCTCTACGTCTCGTTGAATGCGTAGAAGCAGACAGCCTGCAGCAGATCTCCTTGCAGACGTTAAACGCGGACCCCTTCCTCAAGCGATCGTCCACGGCGAGACCTTGCTCACCTCCGCCCATCTCCCCCAGTCTGCTGACGCGCGGCAGTTACAGCAGCGTCCTCAACAGCAACAGCGACGTGAACCACAATAAAGCTCCAGGAAGCAAAGCTTCCTGCACCACGCCGCTCCCCGGCAAAAACGGAACCCCCACCTTTGCCGCTGTTGCCGGTGGTTACGACAAGAGTCCAGGTAAGAGTATGGGATGGCTTTAAGCGTGCGCCACAGGGAGTTGAAAGTTCTTCTGTGGCTTCAGGTGGTTCTGGACCGGGCAGGCTCGAAGGCCATTCAAGGAGTCTGGCACACACGATGTCAGGGGAAAGTGACAGTTCAGACAGGTACTCAAAACAGTAATAAGTATCATGTTACAGAAAAATCCAAAAATGTAAGTTGTATTTTTTTTTTTCTTATGTGATGCAGCTCAGGGTTGTGGCCCATCGACACAGCCAGCAGTCCGAACTTCAATTCCACCAACTCCTTCTCTGCTTTTGGGCCTAACAACTCCTTTAACCTGACAGGAGGTAAATATATTGCTGAGAAAATTAATGAGTAATAAGAATTTTTTAGAGTTAAGGGTTTTCAGGAAAGTTTTTTTTTTTTAAAGAAAACTTTGTTTTAGTTTTCAGCGGAATGGGCCTCCAGAAGCCATCGGAGCCTCAACTGGGTTGGATCGACTTCACCACGGTGCCGTCGTCCATCTGGGACATACCCAGCCCGGACCCCCTGCACTCCTGGCCCAGCAGCTCCAGCTCGCCCACCGTGCCCACCTCAGTAAGACGCTTCTTGTCCGCTGATGTCTCGCAGTAAGTAAATTATTTTTTTCTTTTGGGGTGTTTGCATCTCAGTCACTCCTGGGGAGCAGCCACAACCCGTGGTCCGCCAGCGCCACCTTCGGCAACTCCATTTGGTCGGCGAGCACCGAGTCGTCGCTGCACCCTTACTCCCCCGCCGCCAATCCGCCCACCATGACTGACCCCCTGGAGCCCTCGCCGCCGCCCCCCCCGGCCGACATAAGCCGCACGTACAACCCATGGAGCATGTGGCGGCCCACGCTCAGCCGGCGCAGCTCCGAGCCCTGGCCCAGTTCCTCGGAGGACAACAATTAAAAACGGCACTTAAAGGCGGCCGGCCGATCCGAAATTTTTCTCAAATGTGACGGGAAGGATTTAAATCATTCACCTTCCTTTTTGTGTTGGATTTCCCACTGCTTTTTATTCACGGGGGCTGACACTTTTATTTCTTTTAAGAGGCGCAGCTCCTCTAAAATGAGACGTGACGGGCTGGTACTGAATTTCAGTATTAAAAAAAGTTTAACATTTTTCAGAGTTTTATGACAATTGGTTTAAACGGACTTTCAGTCAAGCGCACGAATTTGACAGCAACCTTGACTACAATTGGATATTTCAAGAAATGTTTTCCCCCCGTTTTAAAAGTCCAAAAAGTACTTCAGTTTGAATTATACCAGGCCTCTATTTGTCACCAAATTCCAATAAAGGATTTCAGCACAATTTTCTTTTTGGGTCTCAGGAATTACTGATTTGCAGTGATTGTGTTTTATTTTTTTAGCTGTCATTTGTCTTGAATGAAGATGTCCAAGTTGAAGGTACGTTTACGGTTTTTGACATTCCCTGTATTATACTGCCCCTTGGTCGCAAAGGTACAAGTACCACCACAATGCTAATACCAAAAAAAAGCAATGTATTGATTATTGGTTGAATTAATCAGGGTGTTTATTTTCCAGCGTGCCCTGAGGGCTGCCCGACCGACTTGAGCAGCATCTGCGCCAACTTGTCCTTGCGGCATTTGGTGAATACGGTCACGCTGTGCTTCTTGTCGAGGTTGCCCACGCGGTCCAGCACCATCATGCCGCGACACACGGTGCCCTGTAGCTCCACACGCACCGGACAGCGCACGCTCTCAGCCACCACGTCGTCGTCCACGCAGGCCGCCACCGCGTACGAGTCATAGGAGACGAAGCCCGGCTCGAAGTAACCGCCACGCTTCTTGCTTCGGATCTCCGGGGAGAAGTCCCAGCAGCGGGATGTGATGGTCTTCATAAAGCGGGACGCTGCTGTGTCCTGGCTCGTCAGCTCCTCAAAGAATTCCTTCATGAAAGAAAAGTCAAATGGGTGAGGCAAAATTTTTATTTTTCTTGAAAGATTTCGTAGATTTTTTTTAAGACTAGCACATCTTACCCACGACAAAACGTTCTTGCAGGCGTATTCATACGTCGCCAAGTAGGTTGGGCATAAGTACTTCTCGAGAACCACGTAAGCAGCTTCGGGGTCCATGGCGAAGTTAAACTCTGCACACAGGGACACGTTTCCTTTCCCTGCATTCATTCACAAAAACACAAAATGGAACGTGAAGTTATGGCTCCCAGGTCCACAAGTCCAGTATTGATGTGCTTTCAGGACACCAGACATGATTGTTTAGTAGATAGGTGAGACATTTTTTTTCCCCACCACCATTGTTGATCAACCTTTGTTGAAGAAGGCCCTTAAATTTTGGATTACCTTCCATGTTGCCGCCCATGATATAAAGTTCTTTCAGCTTTTCAGGGAAGCTTGGGTCCATCTTAACAGCCAGCGCCAGGTTGGTGAGGGGACCCAGGGCCACCAGTGTCACCTGCGGCCACCAAGCCACACTTGATGCCAATAACTGAGGTCAAAGACGAGCTGCACATACTCACCTGTTTGGGATTCTCGGCCACCAGGCGAAGCATGGCGTTCACCGCGTGTTCCTTCTGGATTTTCTCCTCCCATCGGGGGTCTCTATTCTCCAAAACGCCCCCGAGGCCATCTGTGCCAAAGTGGTCATGTGCGGAGCCGGTGGTTCCGAGCAGGGGCCCGGCGGAGCCTCGGAACACCGGGATCTCCCCGGGGAAAAACTGCATAAGGCTTACTAGAACTTGTGAGATGTTCCAAGAATTTCCCCACCAACCACCCAAACCGGTTTATTCTTGACAACCACCCCCCAAATAAGCACTGTTTAAACTGTAAATGGTTAAATGCATGCATGACTGAGCACTTTGCAACTTTTCTTTAAAATGTTTTTCTGCATCCATCCATAAATCCAGTATAAATCCGATTTTACCTGCTCGCGCTGCGCCACTTCAAACACCTTCAATACATTCTGGCACACGTTGTCCACGGATGCGTTGCCAAATACGCAGGTGGCTGCCAGGACGCGGACGTGCGTCGCTGCCAATGCCACCAGGATGGCCTGGGCGTCGTCGATTCCGCAGTCCGTGTCGATGACGAGAAGTTTCTGGGACATCTTTGCCTAAATATGAAGTGTCACTTTCCAAGCGGAGAAGTCCCACTTTTCCGAGTAGAGTTTGAACTTTCCACAGGAGGCGAGACCGCAGTCTCGTTTGATTGGCTCGTAGTGACAGAATCATTACAATGAGTGGAATATGGAAGATCTATTAAATAGTCAAAATGTTGCTAACTACTTGAAAAACAAACGTGCTATTAATAACTTAGTCCGTTAACCTTAATCACCGCGTGGGTGTATTTGTAATTTTTTTGGTTAAAATCTTGAAGACCCCTATTTCCGATAATGGTTCTTTCCGGTTCGGCTAATCCGGAAGTAAACGGCATCGAGCGTTAATTGACGACTTGACGTCTTAGCAAGCTAATGCTAAGATGCTAATATTATCACAGCTCTTTTTTTTTTAATTTAAACGCTAAAAAGTAACCTTATAAGATTACTATTTATAGCGGGCGTAGCGAAGCACCTGCTTTCCAAACTGATGTATAGCCTGCCTGCCTTCATCGAATCCTCAGGTAAAATGGGGTCCTTTGTAGTTGTCTGTCTATGAATATATTTTTTTTAATTTTATTTTTATTTATTGCGCAGCGTATGTCTCGCTCAATGGAATGTACGATATATGTTAATGTAGCAGTTAAATATAAAGAAACGATGTAAACGATTCCATTGAAGTGCATTGCCCATAATTGTTGATTTTTTTTTCTTGGCAAAACAATGTTTAGGAATTTTTTACCAAAAGGAATCTGAAAAAATAACTGTTTTCTCAGGAGGAATCTGAAAAAATAACTGTCAATGTTTTCTCAGGAGAAGTGAGTCATCCATGTTAAACACATCAGAAGCTGCGGTGGGTCTGTCAGAAGCGGCAAATATGCAAAGACAGACCGTGGCCAGGGAAGAAGAGGACCGCCGCCTGCTTGGCTCCCTGGCCTGGGACGCCTCTGCTGGCATAAGCCGGCGTGCGTCCAGTGGCGAGCTCCAGCTGCCCCGCGCCTTCCCGGTCACGCACTCCCGGGAGAAGTTCTACACGGTTTGTTCCGACTACGCACTTCTCAACCGGGCAGTGAGAAAGCAAGACGACGGGGACAATGCCGCCCGAGACTTCCAGTCAGCGGAGGCCTGCGTGGTTTCCGACAGCGATTGCGACATGGAAGATCTGACAGGCGGCGTGGATGCCAAGGCTACGCTGGCGTGGGAGATCGACACCACTGACTTCAAGGCGGTCCTCACGCGGAAAATCAGGAAGGGTAAGACAGAAAAAAAGTCATTATTATTTGCCTCAATAAAATGTTTGCAAACTACCGAAAGCACATTTCCTTTTACTCTCAAGGCGTGATGAAGTGCAGCAGCAAGAAAATGAAGTCAGACCGAGCTAGCCGGAACCTTCAGGACATGGTGCCTCACCCCACGTTGGAAGATGTCAAGCAGAGGAAAGTTCTCGACCTCCGAAGATGGTAACTCTTCATCCGTATTGTATACCGGGTTTATATACAGTGGTGCCTTACCTTACGAGTGACGTATGTATGATTTTAAAAACAAATGGCCACAAACGCTATTAAAAATAGCTATTAAAAATAGCTATTAAAAAAAATAAAAGTGTTTTGTTTTGTTGCCAGGTATTGCATTAGCCGGCCTCAGTACAAGACGTCGTGCGGGATCTCGTCGCTGGTGTCCTGCTGGAACTTCCTGTATAGCACACTAGGCGCAGGAAGGTGAAGCCCACTGCCGTCCACTTCTTGGCGTCGGCACACACAAAATGTCGCCTGGTGACTTTGCCTTTCCTTGCCAGTCTGCCGCCCATTTCCCAGGAGGAGGCGCTCCACATCTTGGGCTACCAGCCGCCCTTCGATGACATCAAGTTCGGGCCCTTCACGGGCAACGCCACCCTCATGCGGTAAGCTTTAAGTGTCACAAGATGGCTACAGACTCATTAGTTAGCATCCATGGCTTAACATGCCCCCCCCCCCTCGCCCCCTCCCAAGGTGGTTCCGGCAAATCAACGACCACTTCCACGTGCGAGGCTGCTCGTACATCCTGTACAAGCCGCACGGGAAACATAAGACTGCGGGAGAGACGGCAGAGGGAGCCTTGGCCAAGCTGATGCTGGGCCTGAGGGATGACACCATGGCTTACGTCTACCACTGCCAGAACCATTACTGCTGCCCCCTCGGATTTGAGGCCACGCCTCTCAAAGCAGCCAAGGCATATCGGTAAGGAAATAAACATCCATTACATTAAGCTACATTACGGCCACATATTTTTTTAAATATGCACATGCCAGGGGTCCTCTGCCCACCAACGAGACGGAACACTGGATCCTGATCGGAGAACCCAGCAGGAAGCACGCAGCCATCCATTGTAAAAAGTAAGCCTCTATGCTCCTCCCACTTCCATTCTGCTCTTCACTGAGACAGCTTCTCGCGCAGGTGGGCGGATATAGTCACCGACCTCAACACCCAGAATCCGGAATATTTGGACATCCGCCACATGGAGAAGGGCATCCAGAAGCGCGCCACCAAAAAAGTATAAGACTTTTTGACATCAGTGTCTTGCAAATAGATTGATGACCCGACACGGTGGGTTCACAGGTGGGTGGCAACCTGCACTGCATCATGGCCTTCCAGCGGGTCAACTGGCAGAAACTGGGCCCCTGGGCCCTCAACCTGGAAAACCTGAGGCATGCGGGCAGTGAGGCTGAGGAAACTAAGCGCCTTGCTCAGCTGGGACGCTCCCAAAGCACGGGCAGCCAAAAGGACGCCCCCTGGTGGCGCATGTCCAACACAGCAGATAACAAACAGAAGAGCTTGCCTGACAGCGACGGGGACAATGGCGACTGAACATGAGGACAACAAACGTGAGGGCTGACGAACTGAAACGATTTCCTCTGGCAAAAAAATACACATTTGGAAGTTCATGAACGCGAATGACATTGAAATCATACATAACAAATACTAGTCAGTGCTTAATTTATTCTTTGTACAATCCAGATAGATGTCACGCCCAAAACAGTTGGTGTTTGCCGATTAATTAAAAAAACGATACATTTGAAACGATATTTTCCGTGTTAGATATCCAAGTCCGCTTCCTTCTCCATTGGGTGTAAGTGTCGTCTCAGCTCGCCAATTTGTTCTGGACGAATCCGGCAGCAACCACCTGACCGGACAGAAACATTTTAACGATGTGAAATGTCAAATTTCATCCAGTTCTGTGGTGAAAAAGCTTTTTCTTATGTAGTGATTTGATAGTGAAGTCTAAATAAACATTCTATATAATCATTTTACAGTTAGGCTGCATATTTTTATTACATCTTCACATTGAGGACCTCCAACGTGAAATAGTTTTATTCAGATGTGTAATTTCCGAAGTAAATATCGTAACCTTACCGATCAAAGCAGCCCCTTGCTTGATCCAAGTGTCACTTAGAGCCGGTAAAGTCGCTGACGTTTTCCCTGAGCTGTGCCATCTTAAACAAAACGTACAAATCCAAAATTGACTCGACAAATTAAGTGTGCGTCTACTTTTTAATGTCAACCAGTGGCTGTTGTCATCTCACCCCTGCTGAGCATCCCAGTCCTCGCCGCTGTTGGGGTACACCACCCATTTCAGATCGGGGCCCCTCAAGGCGGCGACGGAATCCAGTAGAGGTTCCACCAACTCCGGAGGACAACAGTTGACCCCGATAGCAAGCACCTGCGTGGACCTGCTCGCCAGACGGACGCCGTCTTGCAGCGGGGTGCCGTCTGACAGATGCGCCCCGTCCTGACAGGAAGGTGGATTAATTTGGTTGACCCAATCGGGGTGATTGGTCTCATTACCTTGCAAGAGAAAGAAATCCAGGCGTTGCAGTTTGGGAATTCCCGAAGCAGCTCGGCCAATGCTTCCGCCTCTTTGATGCTTGGGATGGTCTCCAAAGCGAGGACGTCTGCTCCCGCCGCTGCTAAACATTCCAGCTGAGGCCGATGCCAAGCTTTCAAGTCCTTGGAATGCGGGGGATCAAGTTTAAAGATCTTCCTGCCATTGTTGAGTAAGGTAAGGCATTTTTTTAAGGCAGTTTACATAGGTTGTTATAAAATATTCAAATTCATTTGGTTTTGGTTTTCATACTGTCTGTATATGGACAGAACAATCATGACTACAAATTGATAAAATCCTTTTTACAAGTCATGATTTTTAGTTTACATTTGGATGTGAGTCATCTTTAATAGGAGAATAACATGGGGCCAAGAATGAAGCCTTGAGGGACACCACAGCTTTTTTTTTTTTTTTGCTATGCATCTCACCTCTACGCTCATTTTATCAGCGTATTTTCCACTGTACTCAGATCCGTCACAAAGAAAGGCGCCGTAGGGTCCCATGGACGCCGCCACCGCCCTTGCCCGCTTTCCAGAACCAAACGTCATCGCTGCGTCTACAGCAAGATGAAGCCCGGACGCCATCAATTCCCTGGCGGTATCTGAGCTGACTCCCAAGTGTTGGATGAAGCCTTGGATGCTAGCTTGGTAAGTGGCAGTGGTGATTACATCTGCACCGTTCAGGAGGAAGCTGATGACGCATCACGTAGATGTCAACCAACAGCTGAGTAATGCAGATGTATTCACGCTTAGACATACCTGTGATGAGCAGCTTTGATGGCTTGGGGGTTGGTGTGCAATAGCCTGGAACTCCATAATGGATCTCCCTAGACAATGCGGCAAAAGTCCAGCTTTCATGTTTATTTACTTTACATCTGCATTGTCACAATGAGTGGCAAAAAAAAATATCTTAATTTATACACAATTTAAATTTGTCATTTTTAATCTTTTCCACAATTTTGATAAAACAAATATTTAAAACAGAGGAAATTATTTTATTTATTTTATTATTTTCCCAGTTATTGTAGTATAGTCATAACTTGCAAATGACCATCTTAGTAGTACTTTGGTATATTGTACCTGTAAATGTGCACCTTGTGCCTCCAATTCTGTTGCTAATCCGCCATCCAAGAGCAAAACTCTCTCATTGTCATCTCTCAGTCGAGCTCGTAAATTCATTAAAAACAACGTTTGCGTGAATCAAAAAATTTATAAAGTAGTTTCTGTTTCTGTCAATGTTGTGCTTCCGGGTTCAATAGGTTCAAGTGTTGCGTTTACAGACACTTGAACATTTAACAACCCGGAGCATGATGACTTTTGCACGACCACAGAATCCCCACTAGATGTCGCTTTAAGATCTTTTCTGTTTTAAAACATTTCCATACGTAAAGCACTCTTATTTTTATTCAATCCCACTTGCAATTTCCCGGTAAAAGGCATTCACTCACCTATTGACTGATCAATATCATATTTAAAGTTAAAGGGCGGAAACTATACCACTAGGCCACTGAACTGGTGTTGTTATGGTGAGTTACTGTATTTGGTGATCCAATTGATCCAAATTTTACATTGGCTAGCTATAAATTGTTTTAATATAAATAAACGCACTCATCTTTGTTGCCAGAATGCATTTTTAACTTGTTGTACAGTTACTATGGAAACTAATGACGCATTCAAAATTCTTCGGACATTTTAACTTCAGTTTTTGTTAATCTCCAAATCTCAACCCACGAGGACGTATTTGGACAAAACATCTTGAGTCGTTATAAAAAAATAATTGTAATTTAAAATTGCAAAATATTGTTGACGTCTGGGGTCAAATGTGTTTGGAAACTTTGTTACGAACCATTACATATCAAGGGATTCATTTCTACTCCAACTTTACACTCGACCTAAAATGCACCACGGGCACAAACAACTAGCTAGCTAGATAGCGCGCTTGCTGAGCGCAACATTTGGGACTTGAGCACTTCGTTCAAGCCTAAATAATGGTAAGTTGAGTAAAACTAATCTTTAATATATGACAGACAACGCGAACACACTATTTGTTAGCTTTAGAGTCGCCTCCGGGTGAAAAACACAGTCGAAAACAGTCAATTGTGTTCCCACGGTTGCTGACTCGCTAGCATAACAGTTAAAGTGAATTGACGGTTTGCCGTATTTTTTTCTCATAATATAACAAATTGTGGTGAACAAATGTATTCTGAATGTTCGTTTAGTTTTGGTTTAGCGAGTTAAAAGTACTTTTGAGATTTGTATCAGTTGTGTCAGTCATTTGTTTCAATTTGTGTCCATTTTCTGTTACTATGGAGATTGTTGCACCATTAGCTACACGTGTTAAAGCTATCAAAATTCATCACTTTTTGTCTTAAAATAAAATTTTAAAAAAGTTTGGTAATAATTATTACGCCTATATGGCGTGCCATTTCACCATAATTGCCCAGGGGGCTCTCAAACGCTAAGCAAGACCCTGGTTGTCATGGTGATGACTAAAGTTTTTCAATTTAAACTAAAAATTAGTGCTGGTGTACCTAATGTTTTTGTCTCTTTTTTGTTTAGGAGGATAAGGAGCGCTTTGCCTTCCTGACCGATTGGTACGACCCGGCGGCATCACTCCTACGGCGCTACCAACTCTTTTACTACCCCCATGACCACTCTGTGGAGATGGTACATTGTTTTATTTATTTATTCATTTACATATACATTATTAAATACTGTACAATCCTCAATGAGAAGGATGAATGTAAATATACATAATTAAATTTATTCTGGGGTCATGAAGTGAACAGACGAAGACATAGTTGATGTTTATTACTATGCTGACGGCGCTGTTTATTTTAAGTCAGGCCTTTCCGTGCCTCATTAGCAACACAAATTAAGTTGCTGTTTATCTCCATTAATCCACGATAATGGATTGTTTTGTGTTTTCATGACAGTTTGACGTGAAGAATCAGCGCATCTTTCTGAGGCGGACCAAATATGAAGAACTGCACCAGAGGGATTTGTTTGTGGGCAACCGGGTCAACGTCTTTGCGCGGCAGCTCAACATCATTGACTACGCCGACCAATACACGGCCAACAAGCTGGGAAGCAAAAAAGAACGGTAACGACCTCACCTCGTCAACAAAAGCTGCCTCCGGTTTATTTTTAGGAGCTTCTTAGATATGAGCGCGGCGTCAGATCAGAATAATCGTGCTTGACTAGGTCAAATGATGACGTGTCATTTTTCACGTGCTATTTTGGAAGCAAATCTCATCCTGTTTCACATTTACGGCGCATGTCTTAATCTTAAATCACATGAGAGCATTTCGTGCTCATAAAAATTGTAATAAAATGACGCAATGTCGTATACAGGACCCTCGCGTTGCTTAAGCCGGATGGCGTCAGCAAGATCGGAGACGTGCTGGAAATGGTCGCCCAGTCCAACCTGATGGTCACCAACGCCAAGATGACACACTTGACATGGTAATTTAATGTAGGAAGCATTTTTACTTTCATTTATTCCCTGTCCAAGATCTCCCCATTGAAATAGTTTAAATACCATGAATCTATTTCGGCTCGCCCGTGCAAAAAAAAAGAAAAATGCATTGCATGTTTTTAATAAAAAACAATAGACATCAGAGGGGGGGAGGAGAGAGGAGAACCAGTTGTAAAACAGGCCAAGATCCAGATGTTGGGCATGGTAAGAGACTAGTTGCATACATTACCAGGAACATACTGAATGAATTGCCAATTAATCAGCCCTTTACACACTTTTATAGTAGGAAATATTGATGTAGTTCTCATTCCCCGAGAGGCCCACTATGTTTTATTTATTTCACTTGTTCAGCTCGCCTCATTCGTTCCCTTACACAAACAATAAACTTGCGTTCTATCGTTGCACCATAGCCTTTTATGCTTTTTACACGCCAATCACAGTATATTTTCATTTCAGGACCCAAGCTGCAGACTTTTATGTGGAGCATCAGACAAAGTCCTTCTTCAAGTGAGTGTAAATGTTGCGAGCGGGTGACGCCATTTGCGATATTACGTAACAGCTGACGACAAAACGATAATTTGCCAACGAAATGAATCAATGTATTTGTTGCTAGGCAATTAGAATAAGTGTTTCACAGCTCACCAATGAGAGGAGATTATACAGTTGTTGCTAGGCAGAAAAAAATAGGGACAATTCACAACCAATCAAAACAGATCATGCAGCTGTTACTAGGCAGACTCACAACGGACACGAAAGGGTGCAGATATGCTCAAATTATTCCAAGGTGTCAAACATTGTATCGCAATTAACGTCATTGCTATGCATTAAATATAAAATACACATTAGAACGAGCTGATGTATTTATATACAGTAAATATTTGTAAACGTGTCTGGCTCCTCTAGTTCCTTAGTGCAGCAGCTTTCGTCTGGTCCCGTGATTGCCATGGAGCTGGTTGGAGATGAGGCCGTGTCTGTCTGGAAGAACCTCCTGGGAGCCTCGGATGTGGCGGCGCCACACAAGGAGACACCACAGAGCGCCCGGGGGCACCTTGGAAGCGATAAGGCTCACAGCTCCGACTCCCTCACCGCTGCAGCCAGAGTAAACCGCTTCCGCGTCCTTTCCAGTCTTTGTACCACGCATGTCCCCATTAGTATAACGGCAACACCAATCTTAAATGTCCTAGCAGGTTTTATGCCCTCTATCCCATGTCAGTGTCATCCCTCATAAATCTTCATGTTCCCACTCGTCTTTATGTCCCCCCGCTATTCTCTCTCTTCATTAGTCTTGGCGCCTGGCAAGTAGGCGCCATGTTCTAATGTAGCGTTCTGTTCACGTGGCGCAGGAGCTGGAGTTCTTCTTCCCGACCACCATCTGCCACGGGCCTGTCAACACGGCGCAATATTCCCAGTCCACGTGTTGCATTATCAAACCACACGCTGTCTCAGAAGGTAAGCGGCACGAGAGAACCAATGAAGAATCAGTGAAGTCATAAATTATTTCAAATTACTGCGTATACTTTTGTGACCCTCTCAGCACACCTAAATCCTTGGATGCGGACCGGCGGCTTATGAAATGTTTTGGATTTAAGATTTTTAATAGCCAGGAGCCACACCAGCGTGAAAAGTTGTCGAGGGAGTTTGCGTCTCGTGTCGAGACATGTCAACGATTGGTTAAATAAGCCTAAGAACGAATCTCTGATGCCGGCCACGATTGCGCAACCGGCAGTGAATGCTCAACTGTCATGCTGTTGCACATGTTATACTTTCAAAGTTCATCTCCTGAAATGACAAAATGGTTCGTTGAGTTGATTTCGTCGACTCGGGGGCGACGCTGCGGATGATTTGCTCGAATCGGTTCTCTGACTGGCATCCATCTTGTCAGAATCACTATTCCAGCCGCACAAATCTCATTCCAGACAAGTCCGCAGCGTCATGGCGGCTGAGTACCCCCCACCCGCCCCGCCCCCGTTGGCGGTCACGCGCTAGCAAACGCGCCGTGCAGACATGACTGGAATAGAAGAAGCTTCTGTTGCCAGGCACCCACAAGTAGTAGCGGGTTGCCTAGCAACAGGAGCAGCTGTTTTTTTTTTTTTTTTTTTTTTAAGAGGGGGGGGAACACACGAGCCAAACAAACAGACTGAGCCAGATTGGCAAACGTGTTATCAGCGTCCTCCTGTGTGACCTTCGTCGTCTTTCTCTCACAATCTGTCACGTTTTCGATTTCGCCTGACTCTCACGGGAGCGTCCCAAAAGTCAGCCGCGTAAAAAACACGCTGCTGCATTCATGCGACTGATATGAATTCGTTTTGAATTTTTGTCGGCAGGGCTGGCCGGCAAGATCATCAACGCCATCGCTGCGGCTGGCTTCTCCATCTCAGCCTTGCAAATGGTAGTAAACACGCTGGCCCACTCCGTTATGTTTTTCACGACTACCACCACACACTTTCTTCGACGACAACTACTCCCTTAGCGACTACTCGTAGTTCTTTTAATGTTCACTCCCTTCACACAGTTCAAAGTGGACCGAGCCAACGCCGAGGAGTTCTACGAAGTTTACAAAGGCGTCGTGGCGGAATACATGGTGAGTACGATCTGTGACTTCGGAGCACGCGATTGGTGTGGTTCATTCTCGTATTCCCTACAGGACATGGTGACTGAGCTGTCTTTGGGACCATGCTTGGTGCTGGAGCTCCAAGGCGCCGACGTAGCCAAGACCTTTCGTGACTTCTGCGGTCCTGCCGATCCGGTGAGTTGCTAACCAAAACAGCAGCACCTACCTGCATTTTGCCACAAAGTGATGTCTCGTACGTTATTTGAACAATCTGCAGGGGGAGTAAATTGCCTCCCTAATGCGTATCAGTGACACATTCCCATGATGATGTGACCAAGTGAGTGTGCGATCACATGACTGACGCTGTCAGAGGTCATGTGCGAGTCGTTTTTGAACTTCGGGCACACCCAACAAGATGATTTGCTTTTGTGGATTAGATTGTTGATTCTTCTTGTTTTATTTTTTTCACTTTCTGCAATGATTACTTTTATTTTCACAAGTTAGATTTTATATTAGTGATTTATTTTAAATTATGTTGTTCATGCATAGTTTTATTTTTTTATTGCATTTAGTTGTCTATTATTTTTTCTCTATAGCTCTATTTTTATTTATTTTAAATGTATATACTCGATATGAACAACTCCTTTTTTCTTATTATTTAATTGATAACTATTGTTTATTTAAATTCTTAATTAAATCATCGTTTGAATATGACACGTAGCGATGGCGTCAGCCCATCTGCTTAGCGGGTTTCCGAAGCGGCAACACATGTTTTTGCTTTACGGGTAAACTTTCAGCAACGCAACTGATGGACGCTCTGCCTTTATCCGAAATAGAAACGCTATTGCAGTCCAACGTCGCATGCTGTTGTGTAACTTCCAGGCATCTGACGACACGTACACACTCGCACACGCACATCCCAAATGCGTCATCAATGTGTAGAGCGTCTGATTGATAAAGAGGAGTGGCGTCTTTTATTATTAGCACTGACAGTCACCCACTCATGCGATGTGGATCTATACGTCAATAGTCCATTCTGGCCATCAGCCACACTCGGTGACCTTCGCACCACAGTCGGGGCCTCGCTCCAATTGGTTGGCATGGTGGGTCTCGTCCCCCCCCTACCCCGAACATCGCGTCCTGCGTCTAGCTCGGTATCGAGCCAGCCTCATTAGTTTGGCAAGCGGAGCCAAGCAGGATGTTTGCTCCTGTGACCTGTCTAGGAATCATTAGCCAATTAATTAATCTTTTTTTTTTTTTTTTTTTGCTGCACACTCCTCTGCATACTAACGACAAGGTGAACATAAAAGAAATATATGTCTGAATTATTTAATTGCTTTTTTTTTTCTAAAAGAAATTATTTTTTCATTTTTTAAATTACGTTTAAAAAAAATACTCGTTCTCTTTTTATTCAAATTTCACTAGAAATTAATTTCCAGTGAAAATATGATCTAGTTGTAATTAGGAACAAAAAAATTTATTATATTTTCCGATTATATCCAATGTTTTTTCTAATTATTTAAGTTTTAAAACGTGTTAAGAACAAGTGTAATTAATTTGCTGAGCTGTTTGTTTTTTTAAAATGAAAAACAGTGCTGAGTCACATTCCCACTGACAAGCTCATTGCCCCGCGTCGCCATGGCAACAGCGCTCAGCGTTCGAGCCATTAGCTTTCATATCACGCACCAGCAGCTCCTTAACTACACAAACGCACACATACGCTCTGTCACATCGTTACGCACGGTAATACTTTGTCAATTTGATTAATAGTAAAAACAAACACCCTGTTTCAAGGTTTCTCTTCGTTTGTCCCCCTCAGGAAAAAAAAAAATCCTGAAACATGAGCTGGGACATATTTAGGCACTTGGTGTGCTACAAAGGTTTTGAGTTTTATCATAAACCAAATTCGAGAATGAATGTCGTCGGGAATTGTGTTCATGTGGCGACTTCCTCCCATTTACAAATAGGAACCGACTTTTCTTATGATCCGCTTTCTTTCCGCCATTCACTCCGTAGAGTTAACACTCGTCTTTGTGTGTGTGTGTGTGTGTGTCGGAACCCAACGGGCGGGTTTAATTTCCTGCCGGCAAGGCGTAATGACCTTCAGGGAAGGACACTGGCGGGCGGGATGCTGCCTGCGCTGCCATTTTGGGTCTAACACAAAGACAGCAGTCCTCACTTATTTACGTCCAGGTGTCCCTAATCTAATGTCCCGTGAGAGTCAGCTATTTGTTTCAGGATGTGGCTGGAGAGTACTTCCTGATGTGAATCTTATTACTCCCTTTGGTCCTTCCACAGGCCATTGCTCGCCACCTCCGTCCGTCCACCCTGCGAGCCATTTACGGCACCGACAAAGTCAAGAACGCCGTCCATTGCACAGATCTTCCTGAAGACGCCATCCTGGAGGTAGGTGTGACCCATCTCGGCCGAAAGGGGCAAACGAGAGCCCATGTGAAGTTCATATTTTTGACAAAAAAGGTCTCGGTGTATTCTCCAATGTAAAGGGAAGGAGTCAAATATTTTTGAGAAACTGTATTGAGTCATTTTCAAATGATTTGAGACTTAAAAGTCCGAGCTACATTCGTGAAACGAAAAACATTCGAGCTACGTCGGCGCAAATCCAGGAAATTTTGCCGCGCTTCGATTTCGTGACATCACTTCCTCTGTCACACCTGGAAACGGTGACAGCCAAAACCAGCAAGGTAAGTCAAGTTCTCTTTATACAAAAAAAATGAAGCGTAAATAGATAATAGAGAGGAAGCTATCAAATTGCTATGCGGTTAATACTTCAGTTTTTCATAAAACGTTCTTGGAAAAGTCAGTTTGAGTTTTTGATTTTTAAGGATGTGATATACTAGAGAAATTATGCTACAGTATTTCAAAAGATGTTTGCTAAAGCGACAACCTGAAAAAATGCTGCCTTTTACAGTGTGAAAGGGGCTGTTATACTCCCCCCTCCCCCTCCCACCCAACTTTGGTCTCATGACCACAGCGTGAACCGCGATCCTGCCCGCCTCAGATCTCTTACTGTGCGACGGGAACAAGAATGACGATGCGATTTGAAACAAAAGCTTTTGTTAGCAGCGGAGGGGTGAGGTGCTGGTGGTTGTGTGTAGGGGGGGCGGCAACATAATGCCTCTTTGTTAACCATTTGCCACTTGAACCTGAAGGGGTGGCCATTTTGTGCTCCTCAGGTGCAGTACTTCTTCAAGATCTTGGATAGCTGATCACAATCACGACACATCAAGACTTTATCCTTGATGAACTTCTGACCAGAAGACTCCTGACTAGTATGTGGATTATTAGTCATTTGAGGCCTGACCAAATAATGTGGCAATAGTTAGCACCTTTAAAATCAGCTATGTGAATTGCATAGAATATTTTGAGAATTTTAGTGTATAACTTATTATTTTACTCATTCTAACCGCTTAAAGGTAAATTGAACAACAAGGTCTTGGATAGTTGTGGAAAAAAAACGGACAAAGATGAATTTGTTGTTGTTTATTGTTTCAGCCAGATTAAATAAAGTGACCAGAAGACTCCTGACAGTGTTTTGAGTTTCTTCATTTTCTTTTTTTTTTTTTTTCTTAATTTTCTCAACATATAACGGGATACTGCATTGATACTCTTTTGAAATTATTTTTTTTCAACCAGCGACTACTTTGGTATCAGATTCAAAACATGACATTTCTGAAAGAGAAATAAAATGTACAACTGCATAAATATAAAATTCTTGCACCATGAACATGGCTAAAACATTCAACAGTATAGGACTGCTAGGAACTACAAAAAAAAACTACAAACAACAGATGGAGGGGAATGAAAAGCGTACACATGATGGATCCTTCCTTGATGGTATCCAGTACCGCGCTAGTATTTCAGTTAGTTGCACACGCACACGCGCAGACACACTCACGCAGAAGCGGACGAGACGAGATTTTACGACACAAACACGTCAGTAGTAATAAGTAGTAGTAGTGGAGTTTCATTTCTTTTTTTTTTTCTTTTACCTCAGACAGTATGGATGCGTCTATACGGCTCTGAAGGAGTGAAATTCATCATGTACAGCAGAATAAATATGATTTGCTATTGCTACGCCACATCCTAAAACCGTGGACAGACACGAAAAGCCCATGTGGGAATGAAGCGCGCACTTTTTTTTTTTTTTTTCTCAAATGGAATACAGTCCTGTAGAGCAGTGATTCTCAACTGGTGGTACAGCACCTAAAAGTGGGTTGAGGTGGCGGGCGGGGAGTAGAAAATGGCAGAGGCGCCCTCAGTTTACGGTACTGACGTATGGCAGTGTAGGATAGAATTAGAATTTTTAAGGACAAGTTAAAAATAAAAATTGTTGGCAAAAAAAAAAAAAACCTCAAACATGTATTTTAAAACAAAAATCAAGTACTTTTTCAGGAAAAAGGTCTTAATTTTTTGTTTTTTTTATTTTCAAAAAACAAGTCCAGATTTTTGAGGAAAAGAAATTTGAATCTTCATGGTCATAGTCATATATTTGGCAAAAAAAATAAATTTTGTTACCCTTAGAGGGCCTGTAACTCTGAAACCATTTAAATGTGTAATGGCCTCAGTATTTATGACAACAACAAATTGGAAAACAATGTTTTGAAATCAGTAATAATAAAAAAAAATAGTATCAATGTCTTTTTTAAAAAGGAGTTTGACAACAAACAAAATATTTCAACATTTTTAACGTGAGGACAATTTTGGCACGGATTTGGGCAAGAAAGATACCGTGCATAAAATGCCTTTAGTTTGGCACCTGTGTCCGAGGGCAGTGATTTCCCATCCACTGGGAAAGTTGACATTGGTCCAAAAGTTAGGATTTATCAAATCGCAAATAAAATGTGTTCATCTATCTATGCTAGTGATGTAAAGTGACAGGCAGAACAAGAAACATACTTTTCAAAACATTTTGTAACATTTTTGGGTGGCGGTGTGCAAGACATTTTCTTTTTTAAAATGTTTGAATATTGTGAGCTTAATAATTACATCATTGCCCGAGTCATTTTTAACTTACTGTTAATTTATTATTTTTTTTATCTGTAGATTCTCAGTCATCAGGTCGTAGTAAATCTGCAAAATTTCAATGGAGGCAACAGGATTTTTCATAAATTTGTTATTACAACAAAAATGACTTTGGCAATCATCCCGTTAGGCTAACAATATTTTCCTTGACTTAAAACTCGGGGAGAAACTGGAGTAGGGTAGCAAGAGTTGAGAACCACTGCTGTATTGTGTCATTATTTAAAGACTACTATAGTGGTGTTTTTTTTTTTTCTTGCGGATGTGACTTATCATCTCAGTTGGCTCTACGTGTTTTCTTTTGGGGTAGGGGGGGAGACCTGCTTGTCAAAACAAAGGGGGGGGGGGTGGTAAAGAGTGCGCGCCGACTGACCGACCGCCGGAAGAGGTCACGATTTGATGTTGAACTTGACGTCGAATCGTCCCTGATAGCGGTCCTTCTCGCTATACTTGATGTTGCCGCCGTACACCTTGCACTCGATGCGCACCTCCTGGTCCAGTGTTATGTTGGAGAACTGGATGGCCACCAGGGGCTGAAGGTAGTCGGGGTGGAGCTGCCGGCCGTAGTACGGGTAATACTGCAGCGGGAAGCTGCCTTCAAAGCCATAGTACTTAATCTCGCCGATCTTGTCTGCGTCCTCCTCGCGCTGATAAAACACAAAAGAGCGGGATGATTCTCAAGTTGGGAGTGCTGGCTGTGTAGTACAAGTGTTGTGCCAGCGGGGGCAGCACTGAGCTGTTAATTAAGAGCAAGTAGACGAGGCATATTAAGCTCTGGTAATAGTCGTCGTTCCCTCAGAGCAAAAAGTCTTGTTTGTATGGGTTGCTAGGCTAATTTTCTTTAGCATCTCGTGTGATACTGTATGCTAGCCACTAGGTTGACATTCATTCTATGCTCTTGGTTGCCATTTACAATGTTTGTTTGGAGAATAGTCCGCTTACCTTGTTCTTGCAGAAAATAGGCACGGAGTTGGGCTTGACTCGGGCTTGAAAAGGCACAGGCACATCATCATCGGTGGGGACCTGAAATCGCACATACAAAATGGCCGACAGTCAGGAGGTGTGCTCACCGCACGCTGCTCCAAAATGGTCGGTTCTGAAGAACGCTTGCTATGTCTTTAATCGTTACAATTTGAGAGTCTATCTTTCATGGCTGGCCATTTTGTTTTTTTTCCTTCCCCTCTCACCCACCTTGGGCCTGAAATTGACAATCCTGTTGAGTTTGACGATGATGCACGGCGATCCCTGCTGGAAGCCGTACATGCTGTCCGTCTCGCCCGAGCAGCTTTGCAGCCAGGACCTTTTGTAGCTGCAAGCTTTGCGCTGCCCTCTGTCGCTGTCAATGCTGTCGCGATCGCGGTACGGCTGAGGAGTGTCTGCGCGGCGAAAAGGTTAACACATTAACGATGCTTCGTTTTCATTTCGTGCGAGTCCATGCTGAAAACCTGCCTCCGCAGTCTTCGTATTTCATCAAGTCGGTTTGGCGATCTTCGTCGTACTGCACGAGGAACTTGTCAATGCTTTCCACGTACTTCTCATACGTCTTCCGGTCCTTGATGCTGAATGCGATCTCTGACTTTTCAGAGCGTGGCGTGTGTGACAAACCTGCAAGAAAGCGAGGAACGCTTGTGTAAATATACATCTGCCTTCAGACCAAACTTGCAAAAAAAAAATACCCAAGTGTGCCATCATTTTTGTCGAAGGATATCCTAAACATTTGAAGACATCCAGGCACTGTTTTAAACTGGAAGGGGTAAAAAAAAAAAGCTGAATGAGTCTCCTTTAAGTGCTCTCTGACAGCACTTCCGTTTCCTGCCATCTTTGTTATCAGGCGGAAACACGTTAGTCGTAGTGCAGATTTTACGCACGTGGGCCTTGTGAGCGTCTCCCGCCCTTTTCACCCATGACTCCATCACAGTGGAAATTTTTTTTTTTTTAGTGGCAGCGTGAAGAGAAAAAAAAAAAAAAACCCTCTCCCTGCTGCTTCCTTTATCAGTCACACCGCTGTAAACCAAAGTCGGCAGCTCGCCAGTCACGCCGGGCGGTAAACTAAAACTGCGAGGGGCTTCACAATGGCCTCTAAAAATAACGCCCAAACATGTGCTGCCGCTGCTGCCGTTTCCAACCCGAAAGCTTAGGCATTACAGAGAGCATTTTGTCCCGCTAATCAACAAGCTTAAAGGGGCCTCGCGCCGCACTGGGCCCCTCCATGGTGCAGGGCTGCAACGCTTGCTTGTCACCTGAGGGGGGCGCCGCCATTGACAGGTTTCCACGTGAGTGTAAGACAAAATGGAGGAAGCTATCTAAGAGATGCAGCGTACGTACCTGGGGGGGCCACCCGATCCTGGTAGGTGGGCTTGTACTTGCTCAAGGTGAGCAACATCACCTGAATGGTCCCCACAAAGATGGCCGCCAAGCATCCGTAGAAGATAACGTAGAACAAAAGGATTTTGACTGTGGACAAAAGAGAAGAGTAGGACGTTACACGTAGAACCTTTACAACGTCGGTGTCAAACTCGAGGTTTGGGGGCCGGGTTTGGTTCATGAAAACAAAGTATTGGTAAATGTCTTTTGTCTTTACGCTTCTTCATAACAAAAGAGAACATCATGTATCCATTGGATGACCTGTGGAGATGTGACGTTCATAATCCGAGGTCATTATCAATTTGCTCGATCTTTTAAAAAAAAAGTAGAGCAATGAGCGTTCTCGGGAGGGGGCGACTAGTCGTTTGCATGTAATTGACGGCTTTATGATGAACTACAACCACAAAGGATCCCTTTCTCGTCTCGTGGCGGAAAGCTTTGTGAGAGAACTATTGTGAGAGCGCCTCATTTTCCACTCCTCTCCGGTTGCGAGAGAGGGGAGCCATTTAGGGAAGCACAGTACAGGATAAGTCACCGGCCATTTTCCCCCCTCCCCCTGTTGTGTAGCATGCCGCCGCCACAACAGGTTTGGCAGAGAAACAACTGGCCGCAACAGCAGTTTGAATATTGACAAGAAACTGAGCGCATCTTAGCGGGACACGCAAAATAACGCCAAGGCCTCGTGCCTGAGATTGAAAAGTGGTCCGGTTGGGATTGAAGCAGCTGTTTTAAGCGAGTTTGAAATTTGACTCCGGAACTGGCTCAGTTGTGGCCTCCCTGAAAAGTAAAATGAGTGTCAGTGTAATGTGGCTGTACAGTGTTAGCGGTCATTTGGATGATGAATGAATCCGCTTTTTCGAATCAATTTGTGCGTAAATGACACGACTTCCGAGCCGATACAGACGTTGAATTCAATAGAAAATGTTGTCGTAAAAGTGTAATTACACAATATAAAGTTTTGCTTAATTACTACCAATCAAGCCATACATGTTTGTTTTGCTAGTATCCTGTTCAAGTGATGCTAATTGCTAGCTAGCCCTCATTCATTCAAAACACCATTTATCTCATGTCGGTTTCCCGTAGTCACGGCGGCATTCCCAAGGCGTTCCCCTCTGTTGCCAGTTACAAGCGGGACCCCTGGGAACCTGCTTGACAGGTCAAGCGTAGCTTCAGCCGAAAGCCCCCCGGGGCCACGTCAGACGCTGCCTCGGCTGGTCTCGTGTTAAACCACGGAAGTTTCAATTCATCGTAGCGTTACCGGCCTTCCGAGAGCAGCATCCATTTTGAGTTGCGCCCACGTGCGGCACTGGAAACCATAGCTAGCTTAGTTGCTAACTTTCTTGCTGTCAACACTTCCTATCAGATTCACTTTTGACTTTTAGCAGGAATCTCAACGTTTTTTTGTTTTACGAACGAGTGCCAGTCATTTGTGAAGCAAATGAGCGCTAAGAATGAGGTGTGACAGAAATAGCAGCGACAGTCAAGTTTGTAATTGTCATGCAAATGGTTGAGCACGTCGTTACAATAAAGGTGTAATAACTACGATAACTACCGCATACACGAATTTGGCTCCATTTTGACTCGGTAGACATGTTGCAGACAAACGTCGTGGGCAATTTTGAGTAGTCTTGATGCGTCGTAGCCCGTGTCATGTGACATACTCAACGCTTGGCCTCGCACAGCGGGCCAAACGGGGCCAAACGTCAAAACCCCGCACTTTTTCTCAAACTCAGGACGTACACGTGACAAAATTATCAACGGCACACGGTTGCATGTGTGCAGCTCAAGATAATGAGTCTGACTTGTGTAGACACTCCCCCACAACGAAAGTTACCAAACTCCCATTATGAAAATATGCCTTTGATAAATGTGCGTACAAATGCTGGTCTCTACAGTGATTCACTTTCCCTGAGGAAGTGGAGGCCTGGAAAATAATTAGCATTTGGATGCAGAACTTGTCAAAATTTCAATGCCGTATTCGATTTTGACATGGGCGTCGCCCCGAGGCAGATGAACACAAACACACACAGGAACAAGCACGCACGCATGTGGCTGGGGATAGTCAGTGTTTATCTAGCAGTTCGGGAACAGGCACAACAACCTGAAACAAGTCAATGGAAAGAGCCCCATCCCCCAACACACTGCAGCAGGAGCTTGTGGTGAACAAACCATCACCACATTCACGCTGCGCCCCCCTCTCCCCTCCCCTCCCCTTTTCATAGCCTTGCCCTCTCTGTGGTACGTTCACGGACACTCTGACCACTTTGAAGTCGCGTCAATCTTTTAAAATCACCATCGAAAAGTACGATTAATACAACCAATTCAATTCGGAGGCATTTTTGTTTCGTCGAGCTCTTCCCGCGGTGCGTTCAATGTCTAACCTGTTGCTTTCGAACATTTTGGTGACAGCCAGAAATGGTTGCCTCATTCGTTAGTGGTCGGGGGAACTCATTTTTTTTTCGGATGAATACGCGACAAAAGTCCAATTTCCTCATTTCGGAAAATATAACCTTATGTGTTCGACAGCACGGGAGGAGGAGAAGGAAAATTGCGGGGGGGGCTTGAGACATGTGAGTCGTGATCAGTTCGACAGTACCGGAATCGACGCATTCAAATGTGATTAACATGCAATTCAGGGGGCTTTTGTAAATGGGGAGGGGGTGGATCCACATCACGTGTTTATTACTAACCACGTCAAGCTTGATGAGGCAAACACTGACCGGAATGCTAACTATTCACCATGGAAAAAGTGCTCATTTTTAGCTTCTTTTGAGGGGGGAAACCATCCAATCAGATCCCCCTTATATATTTTCATAATCATTCGATATTGAACTAGCTTGTCGTGTTGGATGCTGGAGAAGTGTGATTGTAAGCTACAGGCTGATCACAACTTTCCCTACGAGAGAAAGTCGTTGCCCGGCACAGGCTGTCCTTCAGGGGTGACCTTTTTTTAAATGAACCCCCCCCACAACATGAACGACCGGCGAAGCCTTTATTACGCGTCAGATTTCCATTTCGTCAGGCCTGTGTAGTAAACTAGTTTGTCGTCATAAAGAGATTTTTTTTTAGCTCAAATGATCGATTCCGTTAACTGATCGATTCTGCTCATTTAATTGAACACATTTGAGTCGTTTTTCAAGTTCGCTCCCCCGTTTTGTTCTCTTTTGAATTCAAGCTGTCAATTTTCGCGGCGCCGCCGATTTCTCCAAATCAAAATGACGGCGCAAAAAAAAAAAAAAAAAAAAACTCCTGACAAGTCACGACGCTGCCTCGTCAGCTTCGGAGAGCTCGAACAGGTGCTGCTTTACCAAGCAACCTTTCTGTCGCCAGAAAATGGAGGAAGGTGGCAAAGGAAAAAAAACGATCTTGCGTCGTGACATTCAACAGTTGAAGAAAAAAAAAAGATCACTTACACCAACTGCCGCCGGTTCTTCCTAGAAACTCCTTCTTCTCGGAATTCCACAGAAAGCTCCTCCAGCCGCCGTCGGTGTCCTTATTCCCCGACATGATATAGAAGTCCCCCCACGCACGCACCGGGTAGCTCCAACTTTTGGTCTCCTATAATAGGCAACCCACGACCACTCGAGAGTGTATTGCGGAGGAATCGACTGCTGCGCCTCACCGGAAGCAAGAAAAGGACACTTTTTAAGCCCGCAGCGCCGCTTGAATCTCTCCCTCACCCCGCTCTCTCTCTCCCTCTTCCTTTGCCCCCTTTTCCCTCTCTCTATCTCTATCTCTTTTGCGTTCTCTCTCTCTCACGGTGCGCGACTCCGCCCGCAAACTCCCGCAATAAGTTACACAGCAAGAGGGAGGAGAGGGTCACAAAGGGGCAGCGAACGAACCAATCAGAGTGGCGTGCTGCTCTATGACGTCATGAGGAGGGGGGGTCCAAAGAAGGGGGAAAAAAAATGTCGTTCAGTTGCCAAGAGCTGTAAAAGACAAAATGGGCCAGGTGCCATAGCAACCGTACCCCCCACCACACGTCCCGCCTTCCTTATCAAACGTAACTGGTGACGCCACTCCCTTGATTGACGTGAATTCTAAGACGATGAAACTCTTTTGATTGATTGATTGATTGATTGATTGATTGATTGATTGATTGGTTGATTGATTGATTGATTGATTGATTGATATCTTTATTTTGGACATATTTAATATTTACATTTATTTTACAATAATACATATTTTATTTAAAATAAATAACACTTTTGATGTGTGGCTTCCAACTCAGCCTGACATCTATTATAACCCCAAGAAATTTATTTTCCCGCACCCATTCAATTTCAGTCCCATCTATTTCTATTCGTACCTTTATGTTCGCTATGCCATTGCCAAATAACATAAATTTGGTCTTACATACATTTAACGATCATTTGTCCCAGTCAAACCATATTTTTATTTTTTTCATTTCCTCATTTAACACTGATTCCACTTGTTGAACAAAATATATAGATGTCATCTGCAAAATTGACGAGTTTTAGATCTTTAGATACTTTGCACATATCATTTAAATACAAAATAAATAATTTAGGGTCTAATACTGACCCTCGAGTTTGTTTAAAAACCAGGAAACCAGGAAAAAAATAGTCATTCTGAAAATTGTCAACAGCTATTCCCATAGGTACACTGAAAAATAAAATCACCTTGCCTTCTTACCAGCTTATACCATAAAAATCTGGTAAAGATTTGTTCTGTGTTTGAAGCTATTTGCTGAAAACGTGCAATGTAGTACTCATTTGTGGAGATTAATAATTGATCATGATTTGGTTCCATTACACCTTATCATGCTCATTACTACCAACCGCAGGTTTGGAGAAGAAAATCATCCTCTAGTCAGAACAAGCAACAGGTAATTGTCATTTTCTTGTACACTCTTGTTTTTTTGCTCCATTTTTATTCGTAACAGACTAATGTTTTCATCTGTTTGTGTGCCAGATAAAATAAAAACTTGATGGTGGGACGTGGCATGGGCCCTAAACAACGAACCAATTTGGAATGTTGTTGCAGCTCCGGATGAAGGTGCGTGTTGCGGAATTCTCACTTTTGTTTGACCTCTCTAGTGAGTCTTTATAATGGAATTAGTGTAGTCTTTTTCATTTTAACAGTTAAACCTCAGGCTTGCTACAAATTCCATTCACAGCCTTTGTGCCCGCTAGGCAGTAAGTTTCCACCTCTAATGTGTGTGCGCGCGCATATGTGTGTGTGTGGAATATTGAGCCGGGATTTGGCTACCGAACAATTGAAAATTACGCTCCAATCTCTTCAAATCAGATTTATAATGAGCACAGAGACGGGAGCAACAGGGGGAGGTCTGATTTATGACCTGATTAGCTTACAGCCTTAGCTGTTCTGACATGTAGCTGCCATGCTACATTGGTATAGTTATATTTTGCAATATAGTTATATTTTTTTACAGAACTGTTCTCTCTTGTAAAGTGAGTCGAGTTCACTGACACCATAGTTTTATATATTTTACAAAATGGCCGAATGACAGCACCTCCGTATGACAGTTTATGGTCATAAATGTGTTATTACATTTGTAGTACAGTTAAGATGAGGGTGGGGGGGGATAACGTCTGCGTTAATGGCAATCCCTGGGGTCTGTTTTGACTCCATCCAAAAAGAAAACAGTGTAATGCAAGTCAGCCAGCGACTATTGATTTTTTTACGCGGCCATAGCACAGCAGGCCCGCCATGTTTGCACAGATGAAAGCGTCGCCAAGATTACCACGAGGTGCGGCATTCTGAGATGGCCTGTGGAAGAAATCTGGTATGTGAGGAGCCAGCCCGACTCTAACCTGTCAACAATCGTGTGCCTGTGCGGGCGGCCCCCTGGGAGTGGGCGGGGGTCAAAGATGGACTCCTCCGCAAAGTTGTAATTGCAAAACAATTTTTTTCCTCACGGGCAAGTTGCCATTATGAAAAAGCTTTACTCAATGGGCAGGCAGTGTATAAAGTAAAACGACTCGGTCTTTGAGGTTGGTAGACAGAGAAAATTAAATTTAAGTCAAACTAATATCTTTGAAGACACCTTACATAAAATTAAAGTCAAACTTTGGCGATGCCAGTAAAGTCAAAGTACTCACCCTTTGAAGACATCAAATTTCAACTCAAGACACCTCATGCTGTGCGCCAAATTATTTCAGCAAGCGCATTACACTTTTTTTTTTCCAGGCGGCACACACCTCTGCACTCATTTGAATTACAAAATTTGAATTTGCATTAACCTGAGTCTTGAGGTTAGCATGAAGCTATTCCAACGCGCCAGTTCACCCCAATGCTAACAAGCTAACGATCAACATGCCAAGTGCGGGCTAATAAACGTGCCCACAACAATTAGAGTGACACTTCATTTTCCTTTTTCCTCCAAGGTCTTTTCATCTTATCTCAGACACGCGCCCTCCTTCCGAACAACCGTCGGCGTTTATTTTTTTTCCGCTAATGCTTGCTCGGAGCACTGTGATTTGTCAAGGTTATTATGTTGGCCTTTTGGTCGAGCTCTTAATTACATTAGTGAAACCCAATTAAGCAGCAAAAGTCTGATGAGAAGCGGAATAGAATCATACTGGGAGACCTTTTGACACGCGAGCACAACGCCACATACCGCAGATTGTTTTCGTTTTCTGTCTTCGACGCCGTTCGTAATCGTAGCGGTTTGTATCTGTCAAAGGAAGCCGTACATCTTTGTCACGTAAACAGTTGTCATATTAAATTATACTGCTACCATCCAGTCACGCAGTTTTCCCGTGTCCCTGAAACATTGATTAAGGAACAATCATTTATTTATTCATGTCCGAAGGGCTTTTTATACATTTCCGAAAAGATATGTAGTTTGTAATTTGATTTATACTTTTATTTTCTTGACCCCGGGTCATACTGTGTGCAAGGAAACCGAGCGGCATGTAAAGGTTAAAGAAAACAATTGCCAGCGCGCACCAGGGTTGTAAAATACGATTACATTTATGGCTGTGTTTTGTTATCACGCTTATCACAGTAATCGTCGCAGTTTACGGGCCAATAAAGAATTACAATAAGTAAACATAACACCCAACGATGTCCGGACGATCGTATTTACAAAAAGGTACGAGCCAAAATCGATGTGAATACGATTTTGTAGTATTTTTAAAAAGCCCAAATATTGGATGTGATCAATTTTGCAGTTGTGAGGTTGGTGTAACTCCGAAGTCAGGCCACCATTGATTGTAGCCCTACATTCAACAAGCCCCGCTCCCAATGGACGCCCCAAAAATAGACAACAGCGTCTAAAAATACTCGCCGGTTGTGCTCCCGTTCAGGGCTCTTATTTTGGAACACGGGCCAGCGTTTTATTTCGGGATGCTTTGAAGATAATCATAAGGGGGTGGTGCGGAATTCGCCAGGCCCTCGAAGAACAAATGGATGCTTTCCCTCGGCTAATCAGGGTGACAAGAGATGCTCGACAGGTTGCCGCGGAGACCGAGGGACGCTTGGAAACAATGCGTCATTGGTTGACATGTCCTAAAGGGAAAGACAGTCAGAAGACAGACTTGTGATAGACTTTTTGTGTCTATTTTGTTAAGGCCTGGTACATTGCTTTAAATAATTTAATCCTGCAAAGAACAGACATGGAGTCTAATACGATGTCTGAAATCTTTCATGGGAAGATTATGTAAGCGGCATGTGGCAGGAGAATGATTGGAAATGTGACACCAAGTACATCAAATGAGCTCCTTTGCTAATTTGTCACCCCCCCCCCCCCACCCCTTAAGGGAACAAGCCAATGCTCGGTGATAGAGCACTTAGTGGTGTGTGTGTGTGTGTGTTTTCAGCAAATGCCCTTTTTTCCCATTTTAGGTAAGTAGCTTTTGCAGCGTGAGACACAGTATTGATACACTAATGGCTTTCCGAGTCTGGTATGGTATTATTCCATTTCCTGTTCGATCAGCTTTTGAAGCCGGCGGACTGTATTTCATTTTTTTTTCCCGCTAGTTTGTTTGTTTTTGGCTCCTGTTCCTAAACATTCATTTCCACGTGTGGTCTTTTTCAAAAACACGCTTTCTTGGTGTTTATTTGAAGAGGTCCACATGGCTACAATTACAAACAGGTGATGGAGTGACGCATATCGTAAGTAGATCGAGTCTTATCGTAATTACCGGGAATCGTATCACGGTGCATGGAAAGCGAATCATATGAGATTGTAAATGAAGTGAAGCGTATCGGATTATATTCAGAGTGAATGTGACGACGTTTTAAATTGTAATTCTCTTGTAACTGAAGCTAATCGTATCATAATCGGTTTGAATCGTATGATAATAAGATAAATCATATCCTATTCGAAACAAATTGTTTTGTAAATGCTTGTGTGGTCCAGTCGTCCTGCTTTTTCCACAAAACATCCTTTCTTGGTGTTTATATTGACGTGGAACACATGGCTACGATCGCTAACACGTGCGCGACTGCACGTGTTAGCGAGGCTAACAATGACGTCAATATTTGAATTGCATCTATTAAATGACAAATCCCACCTTTTAAGGCACACCTTTAGAAACTGACTGATAATTCTGCTCTCTTTTCTCAGAGTCCACCTTATAATGTCCGTGGAGGTCCAACGACTTCTGGACGGTGGCCCTCGGCGACTCATTTGTATCCACGCAAGATGCCAAACATCTGGAGCCTTTATAAGCGGGACTTTGCGAGGGAGAGCGCCACAAGTCTTCACCCGTCGACATGAATCCGGTTCTGGTGGTGCTGGCCTGGTCCCTGGTGGTCTCGGTCCGGGCTCAGTCTCCGTCTCAGTTGCATGATCACCAGGACATGGGCTGGGTCAACGGCTACCGTCAAGGTTTCAACTTCCAGTGCCCCCATGGCGAAGCCCTGGTGGCCATCAGGAGTTACTTCAGCGCCGCCGACGGTTCCGACCGCCTCTGGTCCTTTGAGTGCCAGCCCACGCCCGAGGGGTTGGGACACCCCACCGACTGCTGGTGGGACGACATCAACCGTGCCGGCCTGGAATGGTAGGTGACCTTCATTGTAGACCACGACAGCTAAAAAAAAATTGTCCGTTAAGTATTTTCGTCTGTTTTTAGTATTACGACTTTTTCCTAGTAAAACCTTTTGTCGTATATCACAACTTTATGTACTTTTTCGTCTCGCAAAATTGTCATTTGCATAGAGTCATGTGTCTTTTATTTGCGGGGAAGCATTTTGCTGGATTTTTGGAGGCTGCATTTTTTGGGAAATATTTTTATTAGCCACATACTAGCAACTGTCTTCCAAAAGTCTTTAGCAATTTCCCAAAAGCTTTTTTCGAGCCAAGACAAATATATTAGCAAAATATCTCGATGTAAGAACACACAACAAACAAATATGTATAAAATCAAATATGTCCCAGAGACAAAAAAAAAAAAGTCACAATAAAAGTTAAGTCATCTCCGGACTTGTCATGTGAAACTTCAGCGATTGCGCAACAACCGTGAATGAGCATCCAGCCAAACCGCTCCAATGGGCCACAAAGAAGCGTCGTAAAGTTTAACTTGAGATTTACTGCCTCCCAGGTGACTTGATTCAAAGACAAACACTCCATTAAGCACCACGTTTACTCGACGCTAACATACTTCATCTATTTGAATGAACGCCGGAGGGGGGGGGGGGGGGGGGGGAGCTTAATGTTGCCATGACAATTGTCTACACATGCCCGACACCACCACTCCCCTTGGACCTTAACATTCCCTAAACAGGTTGCACCCATATGAAAAGAATCATATGAGAATGACATGACTTGCTAACACCGGACTAGTAAAAAAAAGATATTTGAACACAAATGGTGCAGCAACACATGTAGACAAACATGATATATTTATACATATGCATTCCATGTGTGTGGAATAATAAGAATTTTTTTTTTTCTCTTATCAGGACTTCGAAGTGCACCCGTAACGGCTTGGTGACCGGCGTGCAGAGTAAATACTTTCCGAGCGTCTTGGACCGAGAATGGCAATTCTACTGCTGCTACTACAAACGCCGATGTCCATACAACTGCATGTATGTTTTCGGATATTGAGTTCAATATTTCTCAAGTTCGAGTAAGTTAGTGTTTCGAGTTTTCCTTTCATTTGGTTGAAACGGGAAAAAATGCATATTTAATCATCTCCGGGATTGAATTGCGTGTGACTTTTTACGACAGGATGACTAATGACGTTCCCGAATACCACCATGAGGAGGGCGAGCTAGTGGTTCCTAGCTACGGCTTCTTCATCCGAGGAGCTCAATCCACCTTCAGCGGAGTGCTAAGGTCAGTTTCTCTCAACTTCTCCTTGTGCTGCAGGACTCACAGCGATGTTTCCCCGCAGGGATCGCCAGTGGAAGTACATCTTGTGCAGGATGACCGACTTCGACTGCGAATTTGAGAATTTATAGACTCATCCAAGGAAGGTGTCGTAATTACAACCATGTGGTTACTTTCCGCGGGCCTTGTATAATTTACTAGCATGCAAAATCCACGTCAAAACATTTAAATAGCAAAAGTTATGCTCAGTTCCAAGAAGCTGTAGAAACTATTGTTCTATAACCACACGATTAAAAATATCAGATTTCCTTTCCATTTGGATTTATATTCTTTCACCATATTCAAGATTCTTTTTGGTACTAATAGTCTGAGCTGGTAAACCTCAAGAGGAAGAAAGAATTTCATAAAAAGCCAATTAAGGGGTAGAAGAAGTTAAGAAGTCACTTTGTTGGCTTTATCGTTTATCTCGCTTGTCCCCAACCTGGTCCGGCTCCAAAGTCCAGTTAACAAAGTCATTCGGAGGACACAATGAAGTGAGTGGGCCCTCTTTGAGGAGCACGCCGGGGCCCGAGCCAGCTGCTTTTCAGCACTGTTTGTTTACGGCAGCTGCCGTCTCGGGGCTGAAGGCCAAGCACGGCGGCGCTTGTGCCACTGAGCCGCCGACTCACGGCGAGCCACACGCCCGTTGAGGCCCTCCCTTGTCCTGACACCTCCTAAAAAAGCCAAAGTGGCCTGGCCCAGTGAGAACTTTTCTTGTTCTTTCGGGCCGTCAATCTTTGGACTTTCTACTCTGTAGACAGCAAGTATTCGGTTCTCATGGTGCGAGGGGAGGCTTGTTTGGACGAGCCCAAGTGGGTCAGCGCCATGCGGCTTGACATCCCCGCCGCCTGCCCCTGAGGCCTGCCTTGTTTATTTAAGTTCTCCTCCAGCCACAACCAAAACAGATGCCTCTTTTTTTTTCCACGTATGACAACAACCGCAGCGGGGTAGCCCGGTTGAGTTAGCTTATAAAAATAACACGATAACGTGTCACTAAAGGAAATCTAGAAGACGTTTTAGGACTAACCACCTGTTTCAATTGCTATAAATTAGCTAGTTATGGGATTCATGACTGAGGATAAGCGGTCAAAACACATTTTGGGGTTAAATACAACATCTGTGTCTACAGCTGGAATCCCAAAGTGGAGTCAAGAGGACTCTTGTGTTCCTCCAAATGACATCAGCACTCGAATGATGTTAGACACACTTCACTTTTATGAACCTTCTCGACGCCCACTGGTACGCAAGCAAAAGGAACACTCACAGGCTGGCACACGTTGGTGTTACGTCCCACCCGTGCTTCCCACGCACTTCATTATGATCCTCAACGTGATCCTGCGCAACGTGTCTATGCATGTGGCGGGTTTGATTTCATATTCAAAATGTTTTGTTTTTTTATTGCCTCACATTTTTCGATTGAGCTTTGTGCTCTTGGTCCAAAACCTTAAAAGTGAGGCTCTCTCTGTTCGGTGTCGATTTTAGCGCGAGTAGTCCATCAGCGGTTGGGCTCCAGATAGGAGCACATGCTTGACGGTGCGAGAAGAGCTTTTGTTTTGTATGCACACAATACTGTCAGAGCCCGGCTCAGCTCTCAGATTAACGGCAGCGCAGCGCTTTCATGCTGGCTGCCTTCACCTTTCACCCCTTCACCACCGCTTCATTCCGCTTTTCCCCCGAGTGTCCGAAGTGAAGCTGTTTATGTGGTAGCGAGGTGATCCATCAGATTTCTGTGATTGTCATATATCGATGGACGGCTCATATGTTGCGGCCTGCAGTGAACTTCAGACTCCGCCTCAGCCAATGCAAGAATGAGGCTTTTGTGGCCCAAACGTGGAGGCTGGGAACCAGAGGAGCAACCCGGCTCACCTTACGCCGCCCTGGTTCCCACACTGCCCTGAGGATGCTTTATTATTATTATCCTTAACCCTTAATCTCCACCGTGATATTACCCGACACCCCAAGCTGTACATCACGAGGGCAGTGTGTAAACATCTGCACCGAGCTCCCTCCTGAGATTTCCCAGAAGAGCGGATATTCCCATCTTGCTTGTGTTTTTCCTCCTAAAATGACAGCCAGGTAAAAAAAAGCAGTCTTTCCCCCAAAATGACAAAACATTCCGGATGATTAAGTTCATCATCATGTCTTTTGGGGCCTACACCACAAAATTTGGTGGGAAAACACCCCCTCGATATAATTAGGCCACCCACTCAACTCCAAATGGGCACCTCCGACAGCATTACCGCCTTTGTACTGCCACCCAACGCATAATGGCTGCCCCCATTACCGCCGTTGTACTGTACACAGTCATTAAAACACTCATGGCGAAAATGTCGTGTTGCTCAGTTTCCCTCCTCGCTACCCTGACTGCGTGCAATCCCAGCACATGAGACAAGAACAACACTACAGAGGCTTTTTCTCACGTCCACACAGTCTCTCTCTCATGGTGCCACCAGCAGTGTGTCATGGAAAAGTACTGCAGCAGAAGAAGAAGCACCAGGGAGGGCTGTCGTCAGTCACATATCAGACGGCCTTGGATGCACGCACAGTCATCCAGACAATAAAAAGATAACCCCGCCAGCTTCTGGTTTTCCGAAGGCAGACGTCGTTATCTGCACCCCGAGGCGGGGTCGTCTAACAGATTTGTTTGTGCCCTCCAGCTGGAGGCGAAACCCATTACAGGTAGAGATTGATGAGGCAGCTCAAGGATAGCCAACGTGTATTGCAAATGGACGTTGAAGCAATACAATTTTTTTTTTTTTTAATAGGTCGTGGCCCAACGCAAACGTTTAGTGGGCCATCAAGCTTTCATTAATGTCGAACCTGGATCCCCATTCCTTGTGTGCACCTCCAGACTTACTGCTGCTTTGCCACAAGGACCTTGCTCCAACCTTGACTGAGCCTCGCTGCTTAAATCAAGTAAATAACACCCGGCCTAAAATGGATCGCTGTAGGACACCTGTCACTGAGACTTTAGGTTGTATAATATTACCTTGTGCAAAGACAGGGTTGCTAAGAAGAAAAGTTTCTATCAATTAAATGACAATATTCAGAAAATCTGTTTCCAATTGTGATATAGTCCTGATTGACTCAAACGGTCAGGCTGCGTGAGAGGCAGATAAGAGGTTCCTCTTTTCAAAGAGGAAAATCTTTTAGTTGTATCAAAATAAAAACAAGTGAGACAACTAAACAATGAAGAGGAAATGACTCCAAGGAGAACGTCAAACAGCGGTGGATAAAATAGATAATAAAAAACATGCTGTTGATGGCTGGATGGGGGAAAATACAACAAAACAAAATCAGCTTTGTAAGCAATTACACGTACTTTTGTGGTTTCGGATAGCCGAGACCTTCTGACACAGGGCCTCGTTGTCTGTTGAAGGGTCAAGTGCAAGGTTAAGTGACTTATCTGCACCTTTTAGAGAATTTCCTTGTCTTTATTTCTTTGTTTCTGCAAATCTGAGCCCTTGTTTACTTTGGACACACAAGACAACTTGGTATGATACATTTGCTCTGATGGTACGTTTAATATACATAACACATAATTCTTTCTATTTACTAAACATCCAAAGTATCTATTTGGTGAATAGTTTGACAACAGCGCTCTCTGGCGGCGCTTTGTATTTCTTTTTTTTCTTCGGGGGTGCACTTCCGGCGTAACGTACGTAACATCCGGTTGTGCAGCAGCCATTTTCTCTGTTCGGGCACGTCTACTCTGACGCTAGAACAACTGCCGTTCCACCTCAACAAAAACACTCGAATATACTCACCATGGCTTTATTTCGACTTTAAACTTGTATGTAAAAATATATTAACATCTAAAAACGCCCGTCCAAGGCAAGGACAGACTTTTCGTGATAAACGCCCCGCGTTGAAGCGGGCGAGAGGGCCGTGAGAGCACTATGTCGTGCAGCGAAAGCTACTTGGCTATCTTTCGCTATTTGACGGACGAGCGGGAGCCGTACGCGCCTGGCACACCGGGCAACACCAAGCGCAAGATCCGTAAAGCAGCAGCCTGCTACGTGGTCCGCGACGGCACTCTGTACTACCAGCGGCGACTCAAGGGCCAAGACGAGTTCACCGAGCTGGAGGTCGTGCTGCGGGATGAGCGGAGGAAGGAACTGATCGAGCAAACGCACGTCCTCGAAGGAGGAGAGCACCTCAACCAGCAGCTCACTTGGGAGGGCATCTCGCGGAAGTACTGGTGGAGAGGTAAGAGCGGAAGACGAATTGTGCGGCAGCCCTGGAAAATAATTTTGTTTTTTGGATAAAACAGTAATATGAGCGAGAAAATGTCAGCGTTTCGTATCAAACACATCCCCCCAGGTGGTCACTGTGACGTACACATGGGTTTTGGCACCATCCTGCGGTCATAGCAGCATTGTTTAATTTGGAGGTTTCCAGTGTTTCCATCACTGATGATTGTTTTTGTCATCCACCGTAGGTATCCTGAAGCACGTGAAGGATCACATCCGCGAGTGCACAACCTGCAGCGCTCGCCGTGGGGTGGAAGACAGTTTTGGGGGAGGCGGCCGGGCCAGGAAGCGCAAGACAGCCGATAGAGATGACGACGATGACGATGATGAAGAAGAGGAAGAGATGGAGGTGGGAGAAGAAATTGATGATCTCTTCCACACAAAGTCAAGATCCAAGGTGGCAAAGACTTCAGATAAGCAGGAGCTGGTTTACGTAAGTATTGTTAGCACATACATCGTGAATGGTGTAGTTCATGCTGAGCTGCGTGTGTTTTTTTTAACCCCCAGGTGAACAGCAAAGGCGAGGTGAACCAGTTCTTGTCCAATCATGGCCAGACGGTGCTGGACAAACTCAACCAACAGCGACTGAACAATCACTTCTGTGACATCACGCTGCTGATTGAGGGTGAGGAGTACCGGGCGCACAAGGCGGTGTTGGCGGCGTGCAGCGAGTACTTCAATGAGCTCTTCTTCGAAAAGGGCGCCGCGGCCACGCACGAGGCTGTGGTCGACCTTGCCGGTGAGTTGGCATCTATGCTTGTTCGGCGTTAAACCAGAATAGAGTTCCTTGATTTGAAAAAATGCTTGGGGAGTTCTTTCTGCTTCGAGTACCCGTTGATTTGGTGTGTCCGTGTGATTTTGCTGACTTGGCCTCAATCCAGTGGCTCAACTCTTGCCCTTCTCTCTATCCAGGGTTCGCCAAAGACAGCTTCCTGCCCCTGCTGGATTTCTCCTACACGTCCATGCTGACGTTCAACTTCAGTGTTATGGCGGAGATTGCCAATCTGGCGCGCCACCTGCTGATGCCTGAGGTGCTGCAGATCTGTGAGTCGGTGCACAAGCAGGTGGAGGAGCAGAAGCTGGTTCTGTACCAGCGCGACGACAGCCGTGCTGTTTTACCAGAACAGACAGCGGAGTCCACCCCCGACGAGGCGGGCTCTTACACGGTCACCATACAGAGCGACGGCAGCGCTGTCGTCACCCAGGCCGGGCTTGCTGTAGCGGGGGAGTCTTTTGCCATTGTGGCGCCCGCGGGCACGGAGCAGCCGGTGGCGGTCACGGCAGATGGGGTGGAGACCAACGAGACCCTGACGCTGATCGCGCATCAGGCTGCCCTCATGGCTGCCGAGGGGGAAACCATGACGGTGGTCACCCACAGCGGTCAGGCGGGAGCCACCGAGTCCCTGGCAGTGGTGTCCGCCTGCCTGGCTATCGAACAGCCAAACGGGGCGGAGACCTTCCTTTTAAACATGGAGGCGGCAGAGGAGAAGTCTGCAGAAATGAACACAGAGCTTCAGAACCAGGTGGACAACGACACACCCAAATTGGCCACCGAAGCACCAGAGTCGGCCCCCGAAGCCCTCGTTCCGGTGCCCCCGAAACGGAAGCGGGGGCGCCCGCCCAAGGTGAAGAAAGATGTGGCGATGGAGGAGATCGCCCCGCCGCCGGAGGAGGAGGCAGAGCCGTCTGCCGAGGACGACAAGCTGGAGACCGCGAGCGATTCCAACCAACGGCGACTGCGGCAGCGCTCCATTGGCGAGGGTGGCTACGCTCGCCTCCATATGGGCCTGGATGACGACGACGAGGGGAAGAGCGCCGCCGTGGCCCCTTGTGCCACCCCCACCCTCAGCCCTAAGGTATGCTCTTCTATCGCCCAATTAGTCATGTGTTCACACTTGACTTCATCTGAGACACGGTTGTTGTCTTGGTATGCACTGCTAATTTGGTTAGCAACAGAGTGCAGGTTAGTCCAGTTGATTGCAGTCATGCTGTCATGAACCCCCACAGGTTCCCTTATTTACTGCACTCACCACAAACATTGTTGTAGGTGGGTCCGAGGCCAGGAAAGAGGGGGCGGCCTCCCAAGCAGGTGGAAGAGAACCCGGTGAAAGAAGAACCCGGGTCTACAGAGGACAAGGAGCCAGACGACGCAGAAGCCGTCGCGGCCGAAGACGCTCGCTCGACAGGGGCCGCCGACGTCCCCACCCCGGCGGCATCTGACCCGGGTGTGGATGGCGAGGTCCCGGCCCAGGGCGCCGTGGAGGGAGAGCATACGTGCTTAGAGTGCGGCTTATCTTTCCCACGCCGCTACGCCCTCATCATGCACGCCAGGAAGCATGACAAAAGTCGCGGATACAAGTGCAGCGTAAGCAGAAGCCTACTTCAATTTGAACTCTGCCCTACTTTGCCTTGACGCGTTCGCAAAGTTAAAAGTAAACGTGCTGTGTGTTCCAGCTGTGCAGCAAAGACTTCCAGTACGCCGCCTCATTGCGCGCCCACCTGGCCCGCCACAAGCAGCAGAGCGCCCAGAGGGCGCCCGCCTCCAAATCGGCGTCCTCCTCGCATGTCGCCGAGGGCGGCCAGGACTCCAAAGCAGCGACCTGGTCGCACACCAAGCGCGAGTTTGTGTGCGACATTTGCGGCAAGACGCTGCCCAAGCTGTACTCGTTGCGCATCCACATGCTGCACCACACGGGCGTGCGGCCGCACACATGCAAGGTGTGCGGCAAGAGCTTCGCCCACAAGCACAGCCTCAAGATGCACCGTGTCCTCCACGACGTCACCAAGCAGTTCCAGTGTCAGTACTGTCACAAGTCCTTTGTCAGCAAGCGCAGCATGGAGGAGCACACCAGCCTACACACCGGTCAGAACACGCCACTTAACTGAAACTCAGAATCTTTCATTTGAAAAACCAACATTGCCTGATTTGAAACCCTCGCCTTTATTTGAAACCATCATTTTGAACTTTAATCTTTACTTAACATTTGCTTAAAACGCTAGCTGAGGCTTTTACTGTAATTTGACCCTAAGCCCAACCTTTGCCCAAACGTACATTTGAACACTTCATTTTCGTTTGAAACCCTAACATGAAAGCTTTTCTTGTTTGCATTGCGCTCGATATCCTTCGGCGCGGCAGGCGAATCCAAGTACCTGTGCAACACGTGCGGGGCCACGTTCCACCGAGCCTCGGCCTTGAGCAAGCACTTGAAGAAGCACAGACCCAAGCCGGACGTTCGTGCCTTCGCCTGTTCCCAGTGAGTGCCCTCCCTCATCTTTTCCATGCAAACGCTGTTTGGGCACTGACGACCGCTCGTGCGCTTTTCGGCAGCTGCGAGAAGCGCTTCTACGAGGCCAAAGACCTGCAGCAGCACATGAACAAGCACATGGGCCTCAAGCCCTTCCAGTGTCAGATATGCGGCAAGTGCTACAGCTGGAAGAAGGACTGGTACTCGCACGTCAAGTCGCACAGCGTGGCCGAGCCGTTCAAGTGAGTCTCGGACCAAGACCTCCGGCCTTGTATAGAAGTCAAATGTTGAAAACCTTGCTCGCTCCCGTTTCAGGTGCAACGTGTGCGGCAAGGAGTTCTTCGAGAAGGCGCTGTTCCGGCGTCACGTGAAGAAAGCCACGCACGGCAAGAAGGGTCGGGTCAAGCAGAACCTGGAGCGAGAATGCGAGCACTGCGGCAGGAAATTCACGCAGCTCAGAGAGTACAGAAGACACATCAACAATCACCAAGGTGACGCCCGGGCTCATTTTTACAGAAGCACAATAAGTACAACAGCTGAACAACTCGCAACGTTTGTGTCTTTTCTGCTTTCTTCTCCTCCAGGCGTGAAGCCGTTTGAGTGCGTGACGTGCGGCGTGGCGTGGGCCGACGCCCGCTCCCTGAAGCGCCACGTGCGCACGCACACGGGCGAGCGTCCCTACGTCTGCCCCAACTGCAACGAGGCGCACATCGACGCCCGCACCCTCCGCAAGCACATGTCCAAGTACCACGCCGACAGCCTACCCTGCAAGATCATGCTGGAGAAGGACACACTGCAGTTTCACAACCAGGGCACGCAGGTAGAGCACGCCGTCAGCATCCTGGCGGCCGACCTGCCGCCCGAGCTGCGGCTGGCGCAGACGCCCGCCCCGCCCGCTGGCACCTCCTCCTCTGAGGAGATCGAGACGGTGCTGATCACCGAGGAGACGGTGGAGACAGTGGAGGCGGTGGAGGCGGTAGAGGCGGTGCAGGCGGTGGAGGCAGCGGCCGACGGCTCACTGGCCACGCTGTCCGACCGGGGCATCATGCAGGTGGTCAACTACGTGCTGGCGCAGCAGGCCATGACGGGCATCCGGCTGGACGAGGCGCCCGACGCCATTCAGACCATGGAGGTCGAGGTAGCCGAGATAGAGTAGAAATATTTGTTATCCTGGACCTTTGTTTTTATTTAGCTTGAGCCGCCCTTTCAACTGTGTAAATAGCTTTGGACAAATTGGAGGAATCGAGGCTTTTTTGGGCCTACTATCATGAGATAATTAAAAAAAACAAATGCCACTGCATTATCTCTTGTTTTTTTAAGCCAATTTTGTTTGCGTGTTAATGGACTCTTCATTAAGTAGGGTGACCAGATTTATATATAACGTATATATACAATAACAAAAGCATATTTAACTAGTTTCAAAGTGGTACACGAAGTAAAAAAAGACCAAAGAAATACGACCATTGGTGCAGCATTTGAAGAAGAAAAAAGGGCTCCTCTTCAGTCCTTTTCTTGTGGTCTGTGTTGGCACCTTTACCTGCCTAAGCTTCATAAGGATCACCACCCTGGCGAATAGCATTGGCTCGGGAGTGAACGATTCATTCAAACGAACGAATTTCTTTCAGTGAACGAGAGTGAACGAATCACTTCCTCAAGTGATTGGTTCTTTTTTCAGTTCATATGACTTCAACCAGTAGGTGTCGGTAATGCGCATTGAAGCTGGTGCCACCTCGCCGTAAAACAAAACGAAGAAGAAAATGACGTAACTTCCTGTTTATGAACGAGTCGTGAATTGTATTTCCTGTTGACCAACTGAACTGTGAGTGAATGAGTCAGTGAGTGAGTGATTTGCACATCCAGTTCATCGCGAGAACGGATCAGTGAGGGAACGAATCGTGATTTTGCCGTTCGCGAACGAGACAATGGGTCAACTGTCTTCCTTCCCGTGAACGTGTTGCGTCTCCCTCCTGGCGTGAAGTATGTAAGTCAGAATGTAGATTTACGATTTGCCAAGGAAAGAAAGAACCACTCACTGAAACACCACTGCTTTTATGCACGTTTTCTCCAAGCTAACGGCTAACTTTATTGTATAAAAGTGATGCGCCGTTATGCAAAAACGGGGAGAATATGCTTCTCTTTGGGTAATAAAAGTGATCGTGAGCAGCAGGGGGGGGGGCCCCATTTCAACCCCTTACACTGAGTGCCAAGCAGGGAAGAAATGAGTACCATTGTTATGATGGTCACTGGTATGACCCGGCCGGGGGTTTGAACCCACAACCTCCCAATCTCAGGGCGGACACTCTCCTCTTCGGCCACTGAGCTGGTAAGTACTGTTGTATAGTAGTAGTAGTAGTAGTACACTTATAGTAGTTTTTAAATGTATGCATACATACGCCTAAATATTATCTACTGCAATTTCACATTAGATTGCTGGTTTGAAATGTACTTTTAATATTATTATTGTTTTTAATAAACATTTATGTTAAAACTTGTCTGGTGTTTCATTCCTTGTTTCTTTATACGCCAATTAAAACATAAAAATCAGCTTAATCATGCTTTATATGACAATATGTGTAGGTACACCTTCAATAGGTACGCTACACAAGGTTTAAAAAAAAAAGAATAAATAAATAAAGCACATCAGGGTAATTTTTCGCACCTGGGATCGAACCAAGTTCTTACGGAGGAAGAGTTCGAGTCACTAACCAGTCGGCAATTTCGACCGGCAGTCTGCAATTGCTTGCACTGTTTTGTACTAGTGATGTGCATTCCAGTTCTCAAGTGAACTGAATCTTTAGAAGCGGTTCACTCAAAATATTTGTTCAAAAGAATCGTTCACCAAATCGTTCGCTACACTTTCTTATTTATTTTATTATTTTTTTTACCTCGTGTAGTGTACCAAAATATCCCATAATTATCTGCCTAAATAATTGTGACTAATTTAAAACTATTCTACTTGTTAATACCTACAAAATAACATTCTAACCAGAGATTGCATTGACCTAATTTTCACATGGTCCTCGTTTACATTTTGCATTTGACACTGACAGCTGTCAAGTGCCACGTTAGGGCTCTTCTTGTGTAAGTTTTATTTGTTATGGGTTTTCTTTTGTAAATTTAACTTTGGGTACTTCGAAAGTGTCATTTTAAATTGTACTTTGCTAGGTGTTCGTGTACACAACGTGTTGTGATGACATCTGCTGTCTTCGCTTGTGAGCTGCTCCATAAAACCATACAGGTTCCATTCACTGAGAGCAAGGCTTCCATGGGGTAGTGGTTAGTGCTCTGTGCTTTCACCCCAGCGACCCAGGTTCGAATGTCAGTGGGACCCAAAAATTTTATCATAGAAAATTTGCACCACAGTTGCTCGTGTAACCATAAAACCATTCATGTTCCATACACTGAGAGCAAGGCTTCCATAGGGTAGTGGTTAGTGTTCTGGGCTTTCACCCCAGCGACCCAGGTTCGAATCTCAGTGGGACCAAAAATTTTATCATAGAAAATTTGCACCACAGTTGCTCGTGTACCCATAAAACCATACATGTTCCATTCACTGAGAGCAAGGCTTCCATCGGGTAGTGGTTAGTGTTCTGGGCTTTCACCCCAGCGATCCACGTTCGAATCTCAGTGGGACCAAAAAATTTTATCATAGAAAATTTGCAACACAGTTGCTCGTGTAACCATAAAACCATAAATGTTCCATGCACTGAGAGCAAGGCTTCCATAGGGTAGTGGTTAGTGTTCTGGGCTTTCACCCCAGCGATCCAGGTTCGAATCTCAGTGGGACCAAAATCTTTTATCATAGAAAATTTGCAACACAGTTGCTCATGTAACCATAAAACCATTCATGTTCCATGCACTGAGAGCAAGGCTTCCATAGGGTAGTGGTTAGTATTCTGGGCTTTCACCCCAGCGACCCAGGTTCGAATCTCAGTGGGACCAAAAACTTTTATCATAGAAAATTTGCAACACAGTTGCTCGTGTAACCATAAAACCATACATGTTCTATGCACGGAGAGCAAGACTCCCATAGGGTAGTGGTTAGTGCTCTGGGCTTTCACCCCAGCGACCCAGGTTCGAATCTCAGTGGGACCCAAAAAATTTTATCATAGAAACACAGTTGCTCGTGTAACCATATAACCTTACATGTTCCATGCACTGAGAGCAAGGCTTCCATAGGGTAGTGGTTAGTGTTCATAGTGAATCTCAGTGGGACCAAAAAAATATAAAAAAATAAGAGCTAGGGTTAGGTTTAAAGTTAGGGCTAGGTTTAGAGGTAGTGTTAGGGTTAGAGGTGGGGTTAGAGGTGGGGTTAGGGTTAGAGCTAGGGTTAGGGCTAGGGTTGGGTTTAGGGTTAGAGCTAGGGTTAGGTTTAGTGCTAGGGTTAGGGTTAGAGCTAGGGTTAGGGTTAGAGCTGGGGTTAGGGTTAGAGCTAGGGTTAGGGCTAGGGTTAGAGCTAGGGTCAGAGCTGGGGTTAGGGTTAGAGCTAGAGCTAGGGTTAGAGCTAGTGTTAGGGTTAGAGCTAGAGTTAAGGTTAGGGCTAGGGTTAGGGCTAGGGTTAGGGCTAGGGCTAGGGTTAGGGTTAGTGCTAGGGTTAGAGCTAGGGTTAGGGTTAGAGCTAGGGTTAGAGCTAGGGTTAGGGTTAGAACTAGGGTTAGGGTTAGAGCTAGGGTCAGAGCTAGGGTTAGGGTTAGAGCTAGAGCTAGGGTTAGAGCTAGTGTTAGGGTTAGAGCTAGAGCTAGAGTTAAGGTTAGGGCTAGGGTTAGGGCTAGGGTTAGGGCTAGGGCTAGGGTTAGGGTTAGTGCTAGGGTTAGAGCTAGGGTTAGAGCTAGGGTTAGAGCTAGGGTTAGGGTTAGAGCTAGAGTTAGGGTTAGGGTTAGAGTTAGAGCTAGGGTTAGAGCTAGGGTTAGGGTTAGAGCTAGGGTTAGAGCTAGGGTTAGGGTTAGAGCTAGAGTTAGGGTTAGGGTTAGAGTTAGAGCTAGGGTTAGGGCTAGGGTTAGGGTTAGAGCTAGGGTTAGCGGTAGGGTTAGAGCTAGGGTTGGGGTTAGGGTTAGAGCTAGGGTTGGGGTTAGGGTTAGAGGTAGGATTAGGGTTTGAGCTAGGGTTAGCGCTAGGGTTAGGGTTAGAGCTAGGGTTGGGGTTAGGGTTAGAGCTAGGGTTGGGGTTAGGGTTAGAGGTAGGGTTAGGGCTAGGGTTAGGGCTAGGGTTAGGGTTAGTGCTAGGGTTAGAGCTAGGGTTAGGGTTAGAGCTAGGGTTAGAGCTAGGGTTAGAGCTAGGGTTAGGGTTAGAGCTAGAGTTAGGGTTAGAGCTAGGGTTAGAGTTAGAGCTAGGGTTAGGGCTAGGGTTAGGGTTAGAGCTAGGGTTAGCGCTAGGGTTAGCGCTAGGGTTGGGGTTAGGGTTAGAGCTAGGGTTGGGGTTAGGGTTAGAGCTAGGGTTAGGGTTAGAGCTAGAGTTAGGGTTAGAGCTAGGGTTAGAGCTAGAGTTAGGGTTAGGGTTAGAGTTAGAGCTAGGGTTAGGGCTAGGGTTAGGGTTAGAGCTAGGGTTAGCGCTAGGGTTAGGGTTAGAGCTAGGGTTGGGGTTAGGGTTAGAGCTAGGGTTGGGGTTAGGGTTAGGGTTAGAGGTAGGATTAGGGTTTGAGCTAGGGTTAGCGCTAGGGTTAGAGCTAGGGTTGGGGTTAGGGTTAGAGCTAGGGTTGGGGTTAGGGTTAGAGGTAGGGTTAGGGCTAGGGTTAGGGTTAGGGCTAGGGTTAGGGTTAGGGCTAGGGTTAGTGCTAGGGTTAGAGCTAGGGTTAAGGTTAGAGCTAGAGTTAGGGTTAGAGCTAGGGTTAGAGGTAGAGCTAGGGTTAGGGCTAGGGTTAGGGTTAGAGCTAGGGTTAGCGCTAGGGTTAGCGCTAGGGTTGGGGTTAGGGTTAGAGCTAGGGTTAGAGCTAGGGTTAGAGCTATGGTTAGCGCTAGGGTTAGGGTTAGAGCTAGGGTTGGGGTTAGGGTTAGAGCTAGGGTTGGGGTTAGGGTTAGAGGTAGGATTAGGGTTAGGGTTAGAGGTAGGGTTAGGGCTAAGGTTAGGGCTAGGGTTAGGGTTAGTGCTAGGGTTAGAGCTAGGGTTAGGGTTAGAGCTAGGGTTAGAGCTAGGGTTAGGGTTAGAGCTAGAGTTAGGGTTAGGGTTAGAGCTAGGGTTAGAGTTAGAGCTAGGGTTAGGGCTAGGGTTAGGGTTAGGGCTAGGGTTAGTGCTAGGGTTAGAGCTAGGGTTAAGGTTAGAGCTAGAGTTAGGGTTAGAGCTAGGGTTAGAGTTAGAGCTAGGGTTAGGGTTAGGGTTAGAGCTAGGGTTAGCGCTAGGGTTAGCGCTAGGGTTGGGGTTAGGGTTAGAGCTAGGGTTAGAGCTAGGGTTACGGTTAGAGCTATGGTTAGCGCTAGGGTTAGGGTTAGAGCTAGGGTTGGGGTTAGGGTTAGAGCTAGGGTTGGGGTTAGGGTTAGAGGTAGGATTAGGGTTAGGGTTAGAGGTAGGGTTAGGGCTAAGGTTAGGGCTAGGGTTAGGGTTAGTGCTAGGGTTAGAGCTAGGGTTAGGGTTAGAGCTAGGGTTAGAGCTAGGGTTAGAGCTAGGGTTAGGGTTAGAGCTAGAGTTAGGGTTAGGGTTAGAGCTAGGGTTAGAGTTAGAGCTAGGGTTAGGGCTAGGGTTAGGGTTAGAGCTAGGGTTAGCGCTAGGGTTAGCGCTAGGGTTGGGGTTAGGGTTAGGGTTAGAGCTAGGATTGGGGTTAGGGTTAGAGCTAGGGTTAGAGCTAGGGTTAGAGCTAGAGTTAGGGTTAGGGTTAGAGCTAGGGTTGGAGCTAGAGTTAGGGTTAGAGTTAGAGCTAGGGTTAGGGCTAGGGTTAGGGTTAGAGCTAGGGTTAGGGTTAGAGCTAGAGTTAGGGTTAGGGTTAGAGCTAGGGTTAGAGTTAGAGCTAGGGTTAGGGCTAGGGTTAGGGTTAGAGCTAGGGTTAGCGCTAGGGTTAGCGCTAGGGTTGGGGTTAGGGTTAGAGCTAGGGTTAGAGCTAGGGTTAGAGCTAGGGTTAGAGCTAGGGTTAGGGTTAGAGCTAGGGTTGGGGTTAGGGTTAGAGCTAGGGTTGGGGTTAGGGTTAGAGGTAGGGTTAGGGCTAGGGTTAGGGTTAGGGTTAGTGCTAGGGTCAGAGCTAGGGTTAGGGTTAGAGCTAGGGTTAGAGCTAGGGTTAGAGCTAGGGTTAGGGTTAGAGCTAGAGTTAGGGTTAGGGTTAGAGCTAGGGTTAGAGTTAGAGCTAGGGTTAGGGCTAGGGTTAGGGTTAGAGCTAGGGTTAGCGCTAGGGTTAGCGCTAGGGTTGGGGTTAGGGTTAGAGCTAGGGTTAGAGCTAGGGTTAGGGTTAGAGCTAGGGTTAGCGCTAGGGTTAGGGTTAGAGCTAGGGTTGGGGTTAGGGTTAGAGGTAGGATTAGGGTTAGAGCTAGGGTTAGCGCTAGGGTTAGGGTTAGAGCTAGGGTTGGGGTTAGAGGTAGGGTTAGGGCTAGGGTTAGGGTTAGGGCTAGGGTTAGGGTTAGGGTTAGTGCTAGGGTTAGAGCTAGGGGTTGAGCTAGAGATAGGGTTAGAGCTGGGGTTAGGGTTAGAGCTGGGGTTAGGGTTCGTTTTTTTCCAAAAAAAACTACCAAGTATGGTAGTTTTTTTTTTAAACTACCATGTATGGTAGTTTAAAAAAAAAAAAAAAAAAAGCGTTTGTATGGTAGTTTTTTTTAAAAAAAGTGAAAAAAAAACAAGAAAAAAAAAACTACCATACATGGTAGTTTTTTTTAAACTACCATGTATGGTAGTTTTTTTTTTAAAAAAAAAATGAAAACGCTATTTTTTTGGGAAAAAAAAAATAAATAAAAATAAACTACCATACATGGTAGTTTAAAAAAAAAATACCATACATGGTAGTTTAACCCTTTTTTTTGGGAAAAAAAAAATTAAAATGCTTTTTTTTTTTGAAAAAAAAAACAAAAAAAATGGTAGTTTGAAAAAAAACGAACCCTAACCCCAGCTCTAAACATAACCCTAGCTCTAACCCTAACCCTAGGTCTAACCCTAATCCTACCTCTAACCCTAACCCTAACCCCAACCCTAGCTCTAACCCTAACCCTAGCTCTAACCCTAACCCTAGCGCTAACCCTAGCTCTAACCCTAACCCTAGCTCTAACCCTAACTCTAGCTCTAACCCTAACCCTAGCTCTAACCCTAACCCTAGCGCTAACCCTAGCTCTAACCCTAACCCTAGCTCTAACCCTAACTCTAGCTCTAACCCTAACCCTAGCTCTAACCCTAGCACTAACCCTAACCCTAATCCTAGCGCTAACCCTAACCCTAGCTCTAACCCTAACCCTAGCCCTAACCCTAGCTCTAACCCTAACCCTAGCTCTAACCCTAACCCTAGCTCTAACCCTAACCCTAGCTCTAACCCTAACCCTAGCTTTAACCCTAGTTCTAACCCTAATCCTACCTCTAACCCTAACCCTAACCCCAACCCTAACTCTAACCCTAACCCTAGCGCTAACCCTAGCTCTAACCCTAGCCCTAACCCTAGCTCTAACTCTAACCCTAGCTCTAATCCTAACCCTAGCTCTAACCCTAACTCTAGCTCTAACCCTAACCCTAGCTCTAACCCTAGCACTAACCCTAACCCTAACCCTAGCGCTAACCCTAACCCTAGCTCTAACCCTAACCCTAGCCCTAACCCTAGCTCTAACCCTAACCCTAGCTCTAACCCTAACACTAGCTCTAACCCTAACGCTAGCTCTAACCCTAACCCTAGCTCTAACCCTAACCCTAGCTCTAACCCTAACCCTAGCTCTGACCCTAACCCTAGCGCTAACCCTAGCTCTAACCCTAACCCTAGCTCTAACCCTAACCCTAGCTTTAACCCTAGTTCTAACCCTAATCCTACCTCTAACCCTAACCCTAACCCCAACCCTAACTCTAACCCTAACCCTAGCGCTAACCCTAGCTCTAACCCTAGCCCTAACCCTAGCTCTAACTCTAACCCTAGCTCTAATCCTAACCCTAGCTCTAACCCTAACTCTAGCTCTAACCCTAACCCTAGCTCTAACCCTAGCACTAACCCTAACCCTAACCCTAGCGCTAACCCTAACCCTAGCTCTAACCCTAACCCTAGCCCTAACCCTAGCTCTAACCCTAACCCTAGCTCTAACCCTAACACTAGCTCTAACCCTAACGCTAGCTCTAACCCTAACCCTAGCTCTAACCCTAACCCTAGCTCTAACCCTAACCCTAGCTCTGACCCTAACCCTAGCGCTAACCCTAGCTCTAACCCTAACCCTAGCTCTAACCCTAACCCTAGCTTTAACCCTAGTTCTAACCCTAATCCTACCTCTAACCCTAACCCTAACCCCAACCCTAACTCTAACCCTAACCCTAGCGCTAACCCTAGCTCTAACCCTAGCCCTAACCCTAGCTCTAACTCTAACCCTAGCTCTAATCCTAACCCTAGCTCTAACCCTAACTCTAGCTCTAACCCTAACCCTAGCTCTAACCCTAGCACTAACCCTAACCCTAACCCTAATCCTACCTCTAACCCTAACCCTAACCCTAACCCTAGCTCTAACCCTAACCCTAGCGCTAACCCTAGCTCTAACCCTAACACTAGCTCTAACCCTAACGCTAGCTCTAACCCTAACCCTAGCTCTGACCCTAGCTCTAACCCTAGCCCTAACCCTAGCTCTAACCCTAACCCTAGCACTAACCCTAACCCTAACCCTAGCCCTAACCCTAGCTCTAACCCTAACCCTAACCCTAACCCTAACCCTAGCCTAACCCTAGCCTAACCCTACCCTAACCCTAACCCTAACCCTAACCCTAACCCTAACCCTAGCCTAACCCTAGCTCAAACCCTAACCCTAGCTCTAACCCTAATCCTACCTCTAACCCTAACCCCAACCCTAGCTCTAACCCTAACCCCAACCCTAGCTCTAACCCTAACCCTAGCGCTAACCCTAGCTCTAACCCTAGCTCTAACCCTAACCCTAGCTCAAACCCTAACCCTAGCTCTAACCCTAATCCTACCTCTAACCCTAACCCTAACCCTAACCCTAGCTCTAACCCTAACCCTAGCGCTAACCCTAGCTCTAACCCTAGCCCTAGCTCTAACTCTAACCCTAGCTCTAACCCTAACCCTAACTCTAGCTCTAACCCTAACCCTAGCTCTAACCCTAGCGCTAACCCTACCTCTAACCCTAACCCTAGCTTTAACCCT